>NC_034413.1:34247517-34421709 GCF_002078875.1 Numida meleagris | reverse complement strand
CTGGGAGCGGGATGAGGGATGGGGCTGGGAGCGGGATGAGGGATGGATCTGGGAGCGGGATGAGGGATGGATGGTGCTGGTTCCGTGGCAGCTCCGCGGTAACGCGTGACGGTGGCTGCGCCCCACAGGCTGCACGCCGCGGACAGCGGGCGCTCCAACCCCTCCAAGCGGCACCGGAAGCGGCTGAACCGGGAGCTGGAGCGGCTCACCGCGCTGCTGCCCTTTCCCGAGGAGGTGGCGGCCGGCCTGGACAAGCTGTCCATCCTGCGGCTCAGCGCCGCTTTCCTCCGCGCCAAGAGCTTCTTCCGCGGTGAATGCCCGGCTCGGCGGTGGCTGCGCGGCTCAGGGCTCCATGCGTGCCCGGCGCAAAGCGGGGCTCGGACCCGGCGGAATCAGAGCGATCTGCGAAGATTAAGTTGATTCTATTTGTGGGTTGCACTGAAGTAGAAAACTGACGTTTGGGCTGGAGGGCATAGGCTGAGAGGTGGCACGGTGTGAGCAGTTTTTCCCATTATAACGGACCTGAGACATGCTCGGTGTTCTGACAATGAACAATTACCACAATGTGGTTAGAGTTTATTTGGGAATCTTTTAAAACACACCAAGTTAAAGACCTTTTTGCATTCCACTGCTGTAGTTAATAGCCCACGAGAGGAGTGTTTGGGCAGCCCTGCATTTTCCTGGCCAAACAGCAGCAGCTACCTGTGACCTCAGAAACAATTTTTTCCAACTCCAAGGCACTGAATGAAGGCAAAGTCTTTTTTTTCCCTTTCTCATTCTCTTTTGAGCACTGCTTGTGCAATTGGCAGGCAGGTGGAATGAAAAATTAATGGCCTCAGAGAGCAGTTGTTTGCTTCGCAGCACTGGGTCAATTTGTTTGTTTGACCATATCGCGCACATCCTCTGTGCCACTTCGCCCTGCTAGGGAGCTGCGCTGGGTCAGCCCTCACACCACTCCACGCGCTGCCCACATCCCTCTGCACAGTGCCCGCGGCAGAGACTCAGACCCATGCGGGGGGCTGGGGGATCACTGTTGCTCTCACAGACTACCATGGGGTAGTGGTCTGTGGTGCAGTGCAGGCTCACTGCTCTCCTGAAACATGAATCATTTAAAGGCTTAAAGAATTTATAGACTGAAAGGGTGGTTAACGCTCCCTTAAAACAGTTTTGAAATGGCCACTCTTGTTGCGAAGCATTGTGGCAGAAGTTGGGGTATTCAGGGTTGTCCTCCTGTGCAGAGCCATGGGGCTGGGATGCTGTGGTGCTGTGCTGGGAAGGGAAGCAGGGACTGACCCCGGGGGCATGATCCCCCTGCCCCGAGCCACCCCCTCAGTGCCCTGCCTCGGGTCTGACATCTCTGCAGCCTCCACAAGGTGGATAGCTTGGTGTGCATTACGAAAAACTCGGAAATCCCCAGTTTTGAGGTTCTCTCTTTCATTATTTGCCTCTGTCATTCCGTCTAGTTTGATTTCATCTTCCAAGCAGCTGAGCCACGAGCATGCCTGAAGCTATGGGACTGGCTTCTCTGCTTTAAGCCAGATCACAGTGATTCAGGCATGAGAGGGGAAATCCCCATCCTTTTTGATGCAAACAGTGCTCGTGGATCCAGCTGAAGCTCTTCTGCTGCTTAAAAAATAAATAAATAAATGGCTTGATTTAAGCAGTTTATCTAACACGAGCTCTGAGCAAACCATTCTACAAAACTGAGTGATTTTAGAGTGTCTTCAGTCCCTTTTGGTTTGAATGCAGAGTGACACTACTCTAAGAAGCCACGTGAGAACCTCACTTTAGAACAGCTTCTGCAGTGCTCCTCTTCAGAATACAGAGCTTATTCCCTCCTTGACTTCTGTTGTTTTGTTTTTTTGCTGGTTTACTGATAGCAGGCAGCCTGTCCCACAGGTGAATCAATCAATGCACCAGCAGGTTTATGCCAGCTGCCATTTCTCCAGCCCCTTTCTTAAATAATTCACTGCAAGCCAGGAATGCTGTCATCTCCAGGCCGTTGTTTCTCATCTATTTGAAAATCAATTACGTTTAATTTTATTTGAGTATCTTGATCTATGCATAGATTGTCTGTGGTGAACTTGTATGGGCTCAAAGGATTAAAAAACAGGTGGGTTCTAGATCATGGTCATCAGTAGAACCTTTGAGAGCTCTCGTTTTGTTTCAGCACCAATCATCTTCTGGATGCATGATAAATTATTGAAAATGCAGAGCAGGCTCCACAGGCTCTCACTAAATATCACCTGCATTTTCATTGTACTAGTCAGAGTAGACAGCCTGAATCTTGATGTGAAAGCAAGTTGTTTAGCTGTCTTTTGCTACCTGCAAAAGAAGAAGCCTTTTCTTCCCTGTGCAGGTGGTAGTGAAGCATTGTGAGCTGCTGCCCTGGGGTGGTGCAGTGTGGTCAGGCTCCAGGGGTTTGGTCAGGCTCTAGAGAGGTGAAATGGTATCTGTCTCTGCAGACACCTTCTCAGTGCTGCAGCAATAAAACTGACAGCTGATACAGCCATCATCACACTGCACTCATGCCTTCAGATCCATGTCCTGTTGCCAGAAATCACACCTGGGGCTTTGTGAACTCGCACAGTGTTTCCAGAGATGCATACTCTCGGGGAAAGCCATCCAGCCTGGCCCTGCCTCATCCCACATCCCATCCAGGTGGTACCACACTAAGCCTGGCACCACTGGTTCCACCAGGAGGGTGGAACAGAGCTGCAGTTGGCTGCCACCATCACGTGCCAGCCCCTGGCTTCACCTTGAGGACACTCAAGGGTCGGGATGTGATGTGTCAGCTTAGCCTGGTGGTGCCTGGCTCCCCTACTCCCTCCCTGAGGGCCCAGCACATGCTTCTGGCTCAGAGGGCTGCCATTTCCCCTGCCTCCCTTGCCCCTGGGTGCAGGCTGGCCATGGCCCGACCTGGTTTTTGGCCCACTCAAAGGCACAGCAGGCAGACCTGGAGCAGGCCCAGGCTCGAGGAGGTACCCCTTGCAGTTTGCTTCTGCAGGCCTTGTCCTGACTGTCCTGGGGACAAGGGCTGTCCCCAGGCACTCATTTGCCATTTAGGAGTAATTAGTTGTGCATGTGAAGCACCTGTTGCCAACAGTTTGCTGTTGGGAGATGAGGAGTGCACAGGTGTTTCTTCACTATGCTCTCCACTGCCAGTGCTGGTCGGCCCCAAGTCACAGTAAGCCGTGGCCTTAGCCATGGGGGCCTGGGGTCAAAGAGTAAAATCTCGTCCTGTGATCACCCAGCTCTCTAGACAGCCCAGGGAGCGAGCTGGCTTCCAGGGGCCCTTTGTGCTGGGAGCGTCTCATGACTTCCCTGAGGTGGGCTGCTTCCCTGCTCTGTGCTTTCCTTGCCAAATCCTTCTCCCTGGGCCTCTCAAGGACGGCTCACAGACAGCTGGCAGAGATCTCTGGGGTCCCGCTGGGCTCCTTCAAGTACCGCCAAGGAGCAGGGCTGCTGAGAAAATCCAGGTGAAGGTTTGAGACTGGAGCAAGGCAAACCTACAGCTCCCAGGCCAGGTGGCCGGAGCAGGGGTGCCGCAAGCAGGGCCTACAGGATCCTATGCTCCCTAGGAGCCAAGTCCTTGGTGCAGGCAGGTGGCCCATGCCAGTCCCTGGGACAAGAGGCTTGTTATGGAGGGGGCACAGGGAGGGTCTGCAAAGCTACCCTTGGAAATAGCAGGAACCACAACTTTCTGCGTGTCACAATCAGGATGAAGGGAGCCTTTACCCCCTGTGTTGTAATGCCTAGGATCAACCAACATGAACAATCTTTCAGCACTTCTGCTGTGGGCCATGTTCCCAAGCCTGAAATGATGCTTCCTTGTTTCCTGGAGCTTAGCGAATCATACAATGGGATGGGTCAGAAGGGATACCAAAGCCCACCCAGCCTGGCCTTGAGCACTGCCAGAGATGGGGCATCCACAGCTTCTCTGGGCAGCCTGTGCCAGTACTCTGAGTTAAGAATTTCTTCCTTATATATCCAGTCTAAACCTGCCCTCTTTCAGTTTAAAACCATGGGCCCTTGTCCTGTCACTATTTGTGGGCTGTCGTCAAGGATTGTCATTACTTGAAGGACTGTGATTTATCAGTGTTACAAGGGTTAGAATGGCTGCCGATGCTGCAAAAAGAAAGGACAGCCTGACACGTCATAGTCCTCTTTGTCCTTGTTTAAACCTCTGCATGTGCTTTTCCTTTGAGACCCATGTGCCTTTAGTGGTGCAACAGGGATGTATAGATGAGGCCTCCTTGCTTTTAGATGTGCAATTAGATCTTTTAGCAGGACATTCATTATTCACCACACGTGGTCACAGAACTTGCTGTCTCTGCACCATTCAGACAAGGGATAAATAATTAATCTATTTAATGAAATTTGTGCCAGTGGGGATCTATGGCAGGTATTGTAAGTAAAACTGTTGTATCCATTAAGAATAAGCAAGGATAAATTTGGGAAGTATTTGCTAGGAAATGGGCTCCGCACACCACAGTGCTGAGAACTGAGCTGATGCATCTGTAAGCCAGGGAGGAGATGGCTCTGCTGCCCATATTCAGCAAATCTCTGCTTGCTTCTCTTGTAAGTTCATGATGTTCTTTCCTTCTAGAGTATTTTGAACACTCTGCATTATGGGAGCTGATGTTCACTGCAATGTTGAGCCCTACGGTGGCATGGATGCAAGGAACACAAAAACCCCTCCCCTGAGATCTGCAGAAACTAACGTTTGGCATGCAGGTGTACCTGCCACCGCTTGTAGATGGATTTGGTGGCTTTTTACCTTGTTTAAATGATGCCAGAAGAGGTGGGTGGGCACAATCTATTGCTCCTCTTGAAGAGCCATGAGGTGGTTGCGTTCTCTTCTGCTTCTCCTGCACCAACCTCTGGGCTGGGTTTGGGACTGAGTCTTCTTGTTTTTCCCCTTTGTAAGCTGTGTCCAGTGCAAAATCTTGTTCCCACTTGAAGGTTTTGCCTGCATGGAAGGAACAGAAGGGGGCTGGGATATATCCTCTCAAAAATGTTAATACCAGCTTGCTGGTGCAGAGATTTCTCAGGTCTGCAAAGCCCCTGCAGGTTCAGAAGTTCACCAGTGAGGTGTCCCTTCAGCCTCCCATGAATTATTTCCCCACGCTGGGCATGCAGGAGGTGCAGAGGACCCCCAGTCCTCCCTCCTGTGCCCAAGGACCAGTGCTTTCAGGTGGCAATCTGTTCTCACCTTCCTCAGGAGGCTGATGTGCAGTGTCCTGGCCGGGAGCAGATAATCTTTGGGGCCCCAGGGATGGCCTTGGAAGGTCAGGAAAACCCTCATGGGGAATGCAGGATGGTGGCTGGACTCAGTGGCAGGTGTTGGTATGGAGGACAACATACCATCTTCTGATTTTAACTGGTGTCTCCTCTGGCCCCATAGCTTAGGGGCAGCCCAGATGTTTGTGATTCGAGACCATTACTTGCAAGTTTTCTCTCTGCTGGCAAATATTAAACCATGTCACAGCGTTATCTAAAGATCTGTGTCCGTGACAGGGTGGGACAACAGGCCCACAGACCCACAGGCCCAGGAGAAGAAAAGAGAAGGGAAGCAAAAACTGCCAGCGGGTTGGGGCTTGCCCGGGCTAGTCCGGCGGGTAATGCCGTCAGGGACCGGCGGACCCACCCCCTGGGGAAGACGAAGGGAGAAGGGGAAAGGTAGGGAACTCATTGAGGGATCTAAAACAAAACAGCAGCACCAATCTGAGGAGAAACGACTAATTTTACTAAATATTATATTGAAATTGAGGCCAGTAAATCAGAACAGAGAGAGTTTACAAACTGAGATTCTTACACCGTAAGCTGCAGGGGGACTACATGCTTTTCTGCGGGGCAGGAAGGAAGAGCCCCCGGGTCTGCCAGGTGGCTTCACCACCCCCTCCAGATGCAAAGATCCCTGGGGAGCACAGCTCCTCCCCTCCCCCTCAGATAACCAAAACACCAAAAAAGGCAGTTTGCAATAAGCAGGGAATTAAGTCTTTAACTGCCAGTGCTTTACATGAGGTTATGATGTGGAATACCGACAACAAAAATCACAAAACCATGACAAACCATTAAACTAGACCTCAGCAACCCTTTAGTCACTCTTTTATCAATGAGGTTTATTTTTGTCTTGCACCTCCAGCGTAGCCATCTGGAAACTGCCAGAGCTGAACAGAAGACCTTCAATAATTTATAGCCCCTGCATTTTGCTCACAGAGATGAGAAGAGTGAGCCATTCTCCTCCATGAGAGTTTCTGCCAGGAGCACTGTGCCTGTGGTGCCCAGTTTGTTCAGGCTGCCAGGGAGCGGTGGCATGGCACAGTGCCCAAGGGCTCCTTGCAAGGAGTGACAAGAGGTATTGACCCCACGCTGGGATGAAGGACCTCCGTGGACTTTACTAAATGATGGGGGAACTTTCTGCCAACTGATGAGCTCACTAAACATGTGGATTTTTTTGCAAGACTGAGTGCAGGTAATTGGTGGTTAACACAGGATCACATCGTTATTCCACTGATATCTACTTGTTTTAATGATCTCTGACTTTAACTGCTCTTTGCTTTGGGTTTGTTAATGGTATGGAAATGAAAAGAAGAAAAAGAGGATAAAAGAGGAATTCTAAGTTTATGGAAAGGCACGGGAAATGTATTTGTTCTGGCTGCTTTTGGCGGTGACTTGGGGGGTTGCTGCAGCACTGATGTCCTTTTGCTGTGCTTTGCTACAGTTGCTCCGAAAAACCACAGTGCTGAAGGAGCAGAGAGGGATAGAGACCATTACAGCTGCCCAGCCCTGGGCAGGGCAGCAGTAGCAGAGGGAGAGCTGCTCCTGCAGGTCAGTGATCCTCTCTTGCCACCTCTCCCTGGCAGATGCCTTTAAGAGCATTTTCCTTGGGTTCTCTTTCCAGCACCTTTGAGATTTGCCCGAAGAGAAGGCTGTTCTGTTATCAGTTGCAGGACATTTTGGTGAATGTGGTGATGGAGGCCATCTGCCATCCCACTGGTGTAGCTGTTGGTCAGTACTGTGGTTACAAAACTTTTTCTTACTGCAGTAATTTCACTCATAGTGGTTGTGATTGAGCAGAGGTTTTCTAACTCTGGATTGCTGGGACAGAACGTGTGTGTTTCTTCTCCTTTTCTTTTCCTGTCCTTCCTGGAGAAAATTGTGGATGGCCCTTATGCTCAGATCAGAGTACACACATGCCTGTATGGATGGAGTGCATCACAGCATGCCAGGAGCCATGTGAGAAGCTGGCTTCTACTTGGAGGTGCTGGGGGTTGACCTGCTGTCTCCAAAGCAGGCACTGTGAATAGGAAGGGGTCATGCTCCAGCACCACAAGGTCCCGCGAGGACATGGTCCCCCTGTTCCTCTCCACCTGGTTCCCAGCCTGGCTGTCATCTGGCACTTATCCAGAAGCTCACTCAGCAGTAATTATAATTACTGTCCTGCCTGATTGCTGGGGAGCAAGGATCTTGGTGTCTGGGGAGAGAAGTGCTAAAGCCAAGGTGGTTAATTATGAAAACCCCAAGGTTTTCCACTGTCAAAGCACAGAGCTGTGCTCAGCAGCACTGGCCAGGGGTTGATACCCTGCTCATCAGGCTCCTCTTCAGGTTGGATGCTGCCTTTGTAGAGGCACCAAGCAGGGTGTGAACATCTCCATGTTTAGGCCCATGTTAGCATCATCCATGGATGCTGGATGTGGCTGGGCTTTAGGACTTGCCTCCATTCCATGAGGCAATACTCCTCCACTTAAAATAATGTTTCTGCCCAATTTGCCACTTTTGTTGTCTGATGTTTGTTTCTCTCATCTCTTGGTCCACCCTCTTTCTCCCCTTCTGCTCCTGTAATTTTCTATTTTTCTGCTTTCTGCCTGTCCTTGTCACCAAGACTCTCAGCAGCTTGCTCAGTGGAGGAAGGTATCTTCGGTTGAAGTTAAGCCTCCAAAAAGGAGCAAAGCCTCCAAAAAGGAGCAAAGCCTCCAAAAAGGAGCAAAGCCTCCAAAAAGGAGTGGGTGCAGCATCCTCAAGTGTGCAGCCACGCAGGTGCATATTGCCTTCATACTGCCTTTTGCCAGTGCCATTGAGGAAGGACAGGGTGCTGCCAGACTTTGCTCACCAGCGCAGTGACAAGGCCATGCCTCCCAGGTTGCTCAAAGGGTTAAAATGAGTTTGGCAGCACTAATTAACCTCAGCTGCAGATTCCCACACACTGAGGTCAACCCAGTAAATAGAGAGAGCATTTGTGCCTGGGATAAAGGGAAGGAGAGGGAGGAGAAATGCGGATCTGGACAATGAAATGGGAATTGGCAGCAACAATAGCCAGACTTGGCTGAGACAATGCACTAGACTCTAATTGATCCTGATGTCTGTGGATGGCCAAGTGGGGGAAGCGGGAGGGGGACTGGCTGCCCTGTCTGCAGCCAGGTTTTGGCATCTAGGAGGACCTGCCATCCTTAGGGACGGGTGGTTGGGTGGTGGTATCAGCTCTGTGAAAGCACTCTGGCTTCTGGATGCTAAAACCATCCGGGATAGCAACTGCACTCCCAAACTGGTGAGACAGCTTCTCTGCACCTTGTGATCCTTACAGATCTCCAGGGGCAGGAGTCACTGGCCCTGGTTCCTCCTCCCACCAGCCCTGAGGCTGCTGTCTCAGAGAGAACACCCAAATTACCACCCAGATGTGTTAAGCTGGTAGGAATGAGCCCTTCCTGGAGAGGACAGAGGCTCTGAGCAGCTCGACACGTTCCAGCCTAGGAATGCAGTGTTCCCTTGGATGTTGGTTTTGCAGTCTTGCAGCTTCAGGAGAGGACAGAAGGGCCACTGAACAGTAAAATATGTATAAATAAATATTTATTTTAAAATTTAAATTAACTTTGGCATTAACAACGTCAAGGGATGACTGATGATTCTGTGTAGGCTGGATGAGTGCCTTGCAGCAGGTTGTCCCCAAGCAGCAGTTTGTGATAAGCCGCTCCTTTGCCAAAGGGAAGAGGTCAGCCAGTAGTTCTGTGGTTCTCTTCCCCAACTCAGGCTCAGAATGCACAGAACCACAGCACATCCCAAGTTGGAGGGGACCCATGAGGATCACTGAGTCCAACTCCAAGTGACTCAGCCAGTCCTCCCTCCTCTTTTGGAAGAAAATGTGCTTTCAAAAACCAGAGTTTTTCACTCCAGTTTCAAAAACAGAATTCTTGTGTTTTAGTTTTCCTCTTTTTCACTGGTTGAAGCTCTTTGAAGTCATCCCGATCACAGGGAGGAAGCAGCAATGGAGGTGGCATCTCGACGCTGATGCTTTGTTCCTTGCCCATGGGCAGCCCGTGTGGGCATAGCATAGTCCTTGGCACGTGGGGAACATGGGAGGGGTGTGAATGCAGCAGACACTGCCAGCACATTGGGATATGCAGCGGGTTTGCTCCTCACTGCACATCCTCTGTCTTCCCCATTCCTGCAGCTGCCAGGACCCTCCCTAGACTGTAGGAAGGATGGGAACTATGCAGGCAGAGCCATACAGGCAGACACAGGTCAACCTTAAATACAGCCAGTGTGAAATGCTGCTTAGATTCCCTCTTGTCAGAAAGGCTTGTTTCCACCAGGATTCCAAAATGGATGGGTTCCTGATGGTATCTAGTTTCATTCTGCAAGTCATTCTGAGATTTATATTTGCTCTTTGCATAGGATTAGGATAAATGTCTAAATATGAATGTGAGCGAGGATGGAAGCAAAGTTTTCCATCAGCTCCAATTAGGATACGCTCTGGCATTTGTACAGGAGAGCTACCTGACCTCAGAAAAACCCAGCAGAAGGGAATGCCTTCTTTCTCAGTGAGCATGTCAGTCCTCTGTTGGGTTGGGTTTTTTTTTGCCAGCTTTCAGCTGCTTGGACAGGGTGATGTGAGTAGAACTCACCTGCTGACCTCCTCTCTCTCCTAGGCACTCAACGGCTTCATGCTGGTGGTGACATTGGAAGGACTGATATTTTACTCCTCACACACGATCCAGGACTACCTGGGATTTCATCAGGTTGGTGGGGCAGAGTCCTGGCTCACAGTGATGGGTTTGCAGGGGAGGATTTTTCCTTGGCGGTGGAGAGAGTACACCAGGTTCCCTGCAGGGAGGGAGCTCTGTGAGTTTGCAGGGTCTTGTGGGGGCTTCATGTACAGGGAAGAAGGCAAGGAGTAGACTGTGGCTGCTGGGTGGCCTGGCCCTGTTACCATGACCCCAGACTATCTCTTCTTTCTGCAGGCTCAAAAATCATCCCAGAGGGAGCAGGAGTGAGACCTACAACAGGTGAAGCCTTTTACCCTCAGTTCAGAGTTCTGTGGCTCGGGGATTTGAGATGTGAAGTGCCCCTGCTACACTGAGCTCAAAGCAGAGGGAGTAAAGTGTCTAAAAAGTGCTGTGCTTTTTGTGCCCCAACCCAGCCCTGGGGACAGAGCATGCACAGCAACGAAGCCAGGTGGAAGGAAAACTTCATCTCAACAACATGAAGAATTTCATGTCTTCTTAAAGTTACATTCCGCAGTGCCAGGGAGGCTGCAGGTTCTTGGGAGCATGCACAGAGGCCGAGCTATAGTTCCTCCGGGACAGGAAGGCTTGGTGGGAACTGAGTCATTTGCTTGCAGAGCACAGATGCTGCAGGTGGTTGTGTCAATTTTGTTGGCTCAGAGATGTTTTCCAGCAGCCACACTGACAGGCTATGACATCCATGGCCCTGCTGTGCAATGCTACAGTGGGATGCCTGCTCAGTTTGTCCTTGGGAACCCACTCACCTGGGTGACCCCTAGTAAGCCCTGTAAAGCTCCAACTCGTTTTGGTTATCTGGTCATCCAAATAACTTGGAAGGAACCAGGTCAAATTTACTGGGAAATGGGGCTTCCCTTCAAGCCTTGTAGTCTTGGTGTTGCTCACACACGGCCGGCTTTCCCCGGCATCTGGTGTAGATGAGAACCATCAACCCAGACAGAGGAAGTAAGTCCTAGAGCTCTTGGGAACAGTGTAGGGATGGGTTGCTGTTCTGTGCGCAGTGAGCCCAAACCCACGCTATTACAACTCAGCACCAGGGTTGTGAAGGACACTGTGCAAAGAGGACAAGTGTGTTAGAGGGTAGCTGTGCTGCTGCTGCTCTTCAGGGTGGAGGTGGGAGAGGGCTGGACCACTGCAAGAAAGGGGCTCTTTAGAGTCAGATGTGCAATCTGCACTCACCAGCATCAGCTCTGGTGGAAAGTGTCCAGCCCCCTTCAGCCAGGGACCTAGCTGAAGACTGGGGAGACTTGGTGGGATATGGCCAACAGTAGGGACTAGGGCAGACCACGTAGCTCACTCAGTTGTTTTTTCCTCCAGACAGATGTTATGCACCAGAGCATCTTCAAGCTGATCCACACTGAGGACCATCAAGAATTCAGGCGCAACCTCCACTGGGCCCTCAACCCACCCCACGCCCCTGAAGGTACGTGTAGGCACAAGATGCTCTGTTCCCCAGAGATGCTGGGGAAACAGCTCCCAGCTGCATGGAGTTTGCATCCTTGTGGCCACAGGTTCATCCAAAACACAAAGCATAGCTTCTGTTGACATGTTCCATAGAAGCTATGGTCCACAATGCTGCCCTTGCTGGAGACTACCACCCTTTGCTGGGGACTGGGACCACCAGCCTTTAGCTGCTCCCTCAACCTCTCTCTCCTATAGGGAGGAAGAATCTCAGCTCTTCTGCGGTTGCCTGCAAGCCTGATCAATTGCCCTTGGAAAACTCTTCCTTTCTGGAAAGGAGCTTTGTGTGCCGGTTTCGCTGCCTCCTGGATAATTCCTCCGGCTTCCTGGTGAGTGCAGGTCTGCACTGCAAGCTCTACAGCAGGCTCATGCTAAGGGGCCCGTGCCACAGACAGAGCGTGAAAGTTGACCTTGAAAGGGTTGAAACACTTTTCCGCCTGCCTCAATAAGGGGATTTTTCTGTGTTTTTTTGTTTGTGTTTGGTCTGTACCTACTACCTCTTCCTGTGGATTTTATTCCTGTCCTCTCAGTGGCACTGAATCTTGAACAGATGTTCCTTTTCACCACACAGATTTTCAAGTTTTTGTGTTAAATGTATGGCTTCAGAGCAAGTAGGTGTTGTCATCCCTCCTCCTTGCTGATGCAAATTATTGGGGTTCTTGTTTCATAATCACAGGTGTAATTACCCTGTTTCTCTATCCCTCCTTCATGCCTCATCAGTTTGGAAATCTGACATGAAGAAAGAGTCCTGATTGTCCATCTTTAGAAGCAATGCTTCTCAGTGGGGTTGAGGTGTAGCTCACTTAGAACAAAGAGCAGCCTATGCATGATGTGATGCGCTGATGCAACTGCAGCACATGCTTAGTCTTGCAGCTGCTGTACAGCTGGGCCCTGGGGCATCAGTGGGGAGCTGCTGCTGTGGGGAGACCAGCATAGCATTCCTTTAAGCTTCCCTCTGCACCCACCAGGGAACAATGAGGCCACAAGGAACAATGCTCCAGGACCTATGGTGTTACCCTGTCTTGGGCTGTGTCAGACCCACGCAGGATGTGTGTACCTTCTCTGTATGGAGGTTCACTGCTCCTTCTGGGCAGCCTCTTTCCCCTGGGGCTTGGTTATTTGCATCAACTCTGCAGTGAGATGGCTTGTTTCCCACACAGCTCTCCTCCCTCTCTTTCCCCTCCACCCAGCTGTGTGGAACACTGGCGTTATCTTCTTTTTCTAGGCTTTAAACCTTCAAGGCAGGCTGAGATTCCTTCACGGGCAAAACAAAAGGTCTGAAGATGGGTCTGTGCTACCCCCACAGCTTGCTTTGTTTGCCATCTCCACCCCTTTTCAGCCCCCATCCATCCTGGAGATCAGAACCAAGAACATGGTCTTCAGGACTTCACTCCCTTGGCGTGTGATGCCAAGTAGGTGGCAGAGCTGATCTGCAGGGTGATGCTGTATGCCTCCAGTGTGCTGGTTTGTGCTGTGCCTGGGTGATGTCCCACCTGGACCTGCTGCTGAGCTGGGTGCATTCTCCTGCAGGGGGAAGATTGTTTTGGGCTACACTGAGGCAGAGCTCCGGATGTGCGGCACCGGCTACCAGTTCATCCATGCTGCCGACATGCTGTACTGTGCTGAGAACCACATCAGAAGTAAGACTCCTTTTCCCTGCTTCCTTTATGCCCACATCTGAGGTCAAAGTTATTGGCAGCTCCTTTGGTAGTCGTGTTGAGCTAGGCAGCTCTTTGTCCATAAGGTGTTTTGCTTTATGCCTTGCTGTGATGCTCTTGGTGGTGAGTAAGGAGGTGTATCTAGCCAGGGTGGTGTGTCCCCTGCACGTGGAGCCAGCCAGGGTGTCCTTCTTTTGTAACTTTACCTGCTTAACCCTACTGGCAACAGCACCATTGCTTGAGGCAGCCTTGCCTCAGGTGATGTGCTGACCGGCGCCAGCATCTGTTCTTCCTCCTGGCAGTGATAAAGACAGGAGAGAGTGGCCTGACGGTCTTCCGCCTGCTGACGAAGGACAAGCACTGGAAGTGGGTGGAGGCCAACGCACGGCTTGTCTACAAAAACAGCAAGCCTGAATACATCATCGTCACACAGAGACCCCTTGTGTGAGTGCATTTGTTTGTACATAAATGGACAAAAAAGGAACTGGGGCTGTTTAGTCTGGGGAGGAGGAGGCTGAGGGGAGACCTTATTGCTCTCTTCAAGTACCTGAAAGGTGATTGCAGTGAGAGTGGGGTTGGTCTCTTCTCACTGGTGACAGGACAAGGGGAAATGGCCTCAAGTTGCACCAGGGGACGTTTAGGTTGGATATCAGGAGAAACTTCTTTACAGAAAGGGTCGTTAAGCACTGGAACAGGCTCCCCAGGGAGGTGATTGAGTCCCCATCCCTGAATGTGTTTAAAAACTGTTTGGGTGTGATGCTCGGGGACATGATTTAGTGGTGGGTTGTTAGAGTTAGGGCAGTATGGTTAGGTTGCAGTTGGACATGATGATCTTTAAGGTCTTTTCCAACCTGAGGAATTCTATGATTCTAAATGTGCGTGTGTATGCATCCATCGGTGCACATAGGCTGGTTGTAGCAAAGGTGCCTGGGATGACACAAATTGCAATTCTGCATTGCAGAAGCAGTTTACAGCAGATGCTTGTACACATACAAACAGCAGTCTCCCCTCCCTCCCTGGCAGAGATGAAGGAGGAGAGCACCTTCAGAAACAATCCATGCATCTTCCCTTCACCTTTGGTATAAGAGTGCTTCTCCTGTAGCAAAGTGCTTATCCTCTCCCAGGTTTCTGCGATGCTTTCCAGAGCAAAGGGAAAACCAGCAAGTCCAAGGAGACCTCACACAGCTCCCAGAAGAACAGCATTGCCTCTGGTTCTCTGCTGAGTGCCGTACTGCAGCAGGACATGGCAGCGTACATGTCCCATCCAGCTCCACCCAACCACAACTTCAGCAGCAGTTTCTTGGACCTCCTTGAGGACACTTCCTTGCAGGGTGCAGGAGAGGCCTGGAGCACGAGCACTGCTCCAGTTTCCTCAAGGAAGGACAGCCTCAAAGAGGAGTGGCTGGATTTGCAGCAGGAGGACCCTCTCTTGGCCACCTTGAACTCACTGACAATTAACACTGACGAGAGCTGCTCCAACAACGAGCTCTTCAGTGCACAGGAGAGCCTAGGGCTGAACGCTGAAGACCTGGAGCTCCTGCTGCTGGATGAGAAAATGGTGATGGTCAGTACAGACTCTGATCACACTCAGTCCCTGAGTGACTTCCTCACCAACAACAAGATCCTCTCTTCCCACACCACACTGGGGAACAAGTACAAGGAAGGCCAACAGGCTTGTGCCTGGCAGGGGACAATCTCAAACCCAGGGAGAGGTTCCACTGCATACCAGGCCCATGCAAAGAGCAAGGACAAGGACTTACAGTACCCATCCCAGCAAACACAGCAGCCTAGCATTATCCCAGGCCAGTCTGGTGCTCTGCAATGGGAGCATCCTCTCCATAATGCACTACCACAGCTTTCCCCACTGGTATTGAAGCCAATGGAGGCTGAGGAGGAGCTGTCTGTAGGCCTGCAGAGTAGACCCGCTGGGGAGGAGGGCCTGCTCCACTTCCTCCAGTTCACACAGGTCACTCCATGGGCCATAGCTCCCAGCTCTCACCTGGGAGCCCCTTACCCACTGGAGGCTCAGCAGCTGGAAAGTAACTTCCCAGCCATGCATCCCACCCAAGGGGTGGTTCTCCAGACCTTTTCCCTGCCCATCCAGGGCCAAGGGCTTGGGGCAGCACCAAGCCAGCCAAAACACAAAGCTGGCCAGCGCTTGCTGATGAACAGGCTGTGTGGCCACCATCATCCCTCTTCTCCACACTTCCTTCCCACCAGCAGCAACAGCTTGTGGCAGGGCTGTGTCTTCTCTCTCCTGACACGCTCAGCTCAGCCTGATTTTTATGGCATCAGCCAAGACTTGATCTCCCAGCATCAGAGCTACTTGGATCCAGCACCTGGGCCTGCCATGCCAGCAGTACACTCTAACCTGAATGGATTATGCAGCATGGACACTGTAGACAGTGAGAGGTCCCAGGAGGAGATGGTTCCATACTCTGGGCTTTTCCCATCTTCCTCATGCCAGCTTATGCCTGAGATGCATCCAAGCTCTATTCCCTCCATGTACCCTTTCCTGAGCTCATCTGCAGAGCACTTTGGAAGCACTGACAGTGTTCTGGAGGCTCCTGCAAACTCCTATGGAGTGTACACCTCCATGCTGAGCCAGGAGAGCAGCCACAAGGTAAAGATTTCTCTTTGCTCTTGAGCTTGGTATTTTCTGTGCTGGGTTTTCCCAGGGGTCTTAGCACAGGGAAGGCACATGCTGCCTGTTCAGTAGACAGGAATCACCTTGCTCTGCCAGTGTGCATTCAGAAAGAAGGACTTCAGGGGCTTTTCTTTTTACTGGGCACTGCAGAACAGAAGGTCAGAATGTGGATTTTTTCCTTTAGACCTTGGCTGTCTGTGGATCTGGTTTCCATACGCTTTGTTTAGTTGCCCTTTCTATATAGGCCTATTCTAGCCATGCAGTGTTAAGCTTTGATGGATGGTCCATGTGAGATGAAGATCTACTGTCCTGTTTTACAAGTACAGAGAGAGTTGTCTAAATGCTTCTCAGACTGCAGTACGTTTGGTGCCATGACCACTGCCCTGTTTCAAATGCAGAGCAGGTGCCTGTAATTTACAGATATGGTTAATGAGTGAACTGTAGGGCTGCAATACATGGTCAGCTCTGCAAAGGTTGATTATGAAGTCAGTGGGTGAAAATTGGTGTCTACTAGGGAGTCTGGATGTACTTGCACTGCTTTCAGCCTTGTGTCAATGAAGTGAAGGGCCAATGAGAGATGAGCTGGGGGAAGATGTAGAACATGTACTGGGATTGCTGCTGAGCCTTTGCACTCTAGGGGAACAATGCAGGAGCAGGCCTTCCCCTCCCAGCAGCATTCTCTGGTCACCCAGCCCATCACTGTCAGTAAAACCCTACAAAATGCCTCACTGCTCTCTTTCCTCTCTCTTCTCCTAGCCTGACAGCAGCTAGGTTTTGCCTGGCTCTCACATGGGACTCCCTAAAGATGTGCCAAAGGGCATCCCTGCTCCCTCCTGCAAGCTGCATCCCCATGCAGAAGTGCTGCTTGATCACCCCCATGCTTTCAATGGTGACTTCCATCTCTAGGAGAGCAAGATCAGACTGGGCAAAGTGGGATTATTCACAGGGGAAGGAGCTGCCATCCAGCTGCAGACAGCAGACCTTCCCTCTGCCATGTGTGTCCTGTCTTTGCTCTTAGTGATTTGGTTTGGCTGGTTTTTGTGTTTTATCAACTTTGCACTATCCTTCCTTGGCAGAGGCAGCACATGCTGGTCCCCTGGAGGTGTCCCTGGCTTGGGAAGTGACAACCATGGCCTAGCAGTTTTCTACAGGGCATGCTGAGGAGGATCAGCTGGCCTCCATAGCATTGTCATTATCTTGCATCATCTGAGAGCTGTGTCACTTCAGTCAGCTGGAGGATTTCCAGTTTGAGAGCACCTTGATCCCTCGCTGTCTCTCATCCCAGCCCCCAACCTCCTTGGTCTTGTTTCCTCGCTGGGGTGTCTGCTCATGTCGTCTATGTACCTTAATGCAAGTCAAATTTGAAATATTCTAGCTTTCTGTGACTGCTGTTGTTTTTAAGTGGCATTCAGAGACTAGCTATTGCTCTAGAAAGAGAAAAGCTGCTCTCCAAAAGCAACTAGGTAGCTGCATTGGAAGATGCGGTGCTGATGTGGCAAATGCTGCACTTTGCCAAGAAATCAGGGAGTAAGCTCTCTTCTACACTAGCTGCCATGAACCAAGTGCATTTCTGGTGCAGTTTGCTGGGCTTCTGGAAATCCAGGCTACTTTTGTGGCTTTCACTTGGTCACCATGGTTCAGTTCTCCTTGACAGCATCTGTGCTTGACAGCCCTCACCTCTGAGGACATGCCAATGGCAAGGCTGATGTCCTCCAACTTCACTAAAGTTTTGCAGTTATGTTCGTGATTGTAGTGATTGGAAAGATCAGCACAAAGGAAAAGGCGTTACAAAAGAGGTGGAAGGTCCAGCATAATAGAAAGGTGCTATAAAGGAAGGGAAGTAAATTGCTCACCTGTATCAGAAGATTCTGGGTTCACAGGAGGGAAAAGCTCCACCAAAGAGGAATCTCCAGAAAGAAATCCTTCCATAGTGGCAGTCAGCTCTTAAATGAGGCCTAAGAGCCTGGCTCCACCCCTTCTAGTCACACATGTGAATTGCTTTCACCTGTGCTCCCAGGGCTGACTGGGTCTTTCCTCCAGGTGATTCAGGTGATTCAGGCCATGACTCAGCAGTTTCCATACAATGATCCAACAAAGATGCAGGAGTTGTGTGTAGAAAAAAAGATGGGTATTAAACTGTCTGTCAGGGATCTGCAGCAGCAGCCACACTGTATGGACATTGCCTGTTTTATGAAGAAATCTGAACCCTGACTTGTGTTCCTGTGTTGCACTGGTCCTTCACCATAGCCAGATTTCTGTGTGTCCCAGGCACTGCTGTTTGTTAGGGTCTGGATTAGATGTCCTGTACTGATCGCCCTGGGTCACAGTTTTGCTGCGTTGTGTGTGACATACTCAGGTTGAATGACCACCAGCCTTTCTTCAGGCTGCCTGGGTCTGGCCCTCTCTGCCTTCTCTTTCTCAAGCATTGGGAGCAGGCTGGCAGATAAGCCATAACTTGTATCTGTGCCTAAAAAGATCCCAGGTAAATAGTGGAGCTGACTAATCTAAGATTTCAGATGTAGTGTACAATTTTTTTTTTTTTCAGTAAGATAAATAAAATAGTGTAATGATTCTTAATTTTACGTATGATATAGTGATATTTTCCCACATAGAAGTGCAACCTATACGTATGTATAGAGTATGAGTTGACAGATATATTTTTATGCCACTTCAGTGGAGAAAAAAAAATCTCTTTGTTTCCCAAAGCACTGAAGTAGCATCCTGTGGAATGGGACAGACTAACTGTAAGGTCAGAAATATGACAACCGTTTAAGAAACCTGACAAAGCATCATACCTCCTCCCACATGTCCAGCTTTGGTTTTGTGTTAGCTTTCAATACTTTTTATTTCAATAAATAGTTTTGGACCTCAGCCTTTGGCATCTCCCTTGCTGGTTGCATGTCTGTCTCCACTTTGAGCATGGCAGTGGAGAGATCCCCAGCAGCAGCACCTTGGCCCACTGCCTTTGGTGAGTAGCTGAGGTTTACAGGGCGAGGGCAGGGTTGTTGAGCTCCGATGTGGGTTTGGGATGTGGTCTGGCTCAGCCACTGGGCTCCAGCTGCTGCCAGCCCTGCCTGTAAGAAGCCACCCGGGGGTATTCTCAGCCCTTGGAGAAGAAAGATTCCTTGGGGTACGGTTGCTCTGGGTTCTGTGCTGGTGTCCCCCTCTGATGCTGGGGGCTCCCACGTGCAGGACGAAGCCTGGAAGAGCCGACGGTGCAGCCGCCGCTGGAATGCAGGACCACGGCCAGCAGCCAGGAGAGCGGCCGGCCCAGCCCAGCGCCCTGGGGATGCCAGCTGCACGTCCCGCGGCTTCCGCTCCTCCTGCACGGCCCTGCAGCCGTGCAGATACCTGGGGGGCACTGGAGGGTTTGCGAGCTGGGACGTGCAGCAAGCACAATCGCTTTTTTATTAAAGTCAGAAACAATTTTGAAATGAACTTCAAAACTTGATGGGGAAGGGTGAGCATGTGGTTTTGGGCAGTACCTGCAATGGGCAGGACTGATGGCTTCCTCCAGGCTGAGAAATCTTTGTTCCATGTCACATTTGAGGTGTGAGCTTTGCTCTAGTTTGCGGTAAAAATACAAAGTATTCTGTGAGATCTGTTGTGCAGCCCTGCGTATGTATGTATATCTGTATATGTATGTAATTCTGCTAATTAGAAAAAAAACACATTTTTTTCAGAATATTAGATTTTAAAATATTTCCACTCCCACCCAGAATCTCCTTTTACATATCAACATGAGGCAGCATTGTAAGATTTCTTGAGTTCTGTGCCCCATTCTGCTTTCTATCCCTTCTTCCCAAGGAGCAGGCTGAGGACAGCACTCCGTGGAAGCACAGAGGGATGTCACCACAACGTTGTGACTTGACCATGCCATCAAGTTGTGCACTGCTGGATGTTGTCTCATGATGTGTTTTTGCAAGGTCTGCTAAGCAAAAGCCATCATCTCTGCAGCCCCTCTGCTCCCCACCACAAGCTCTCCAGGGAGGCTGGCACATCCATAATTCATTCCCAGCTGGCATGAGGCTGGGACACTGCTTGTGTCCTTGGCCTTACAACACCTATTTGCAATGCACCAGGCCAGCTCCGGGACCCCAGCTGGAGCTGTGCCAACGGAGAAGATGCTGTCTGGTATCTGAGCATCCATGGCCTGCCCTGAGCTGTAGGAAAGAGTATCATGTGGGTGAGCTTTGCTTGGTGGGATGCTTTCACCCTGAAAAGCTGATGAGGATCCTTGTGGGCTTGGCTCTGTCTGGAGAAGGGGAAGATGAGCCGTAGTGCCTCCTGGCTCCAGACCTCCTCGAGTGTTCACCTGGTTGTGCTCCATCGGTACCATGGGACTGAAGGTCCTGCTGAAAGTCCAGTTGAACACTTCTAACTTCATGCAAACAGAGAGGAGGAAAACAAAGGTGATTTTTCCTCTGCCTCTTTCTCCTTTCTCCTCATGCTTTCCATTTGCCCAAGCTGCAGCAAATGCAGCAAGAGGAGTCTCCCTGGCTCAAGACACCTGGGAGCGGCAAGACGCACTGTGACACGCAGCCACCAGTCCCATGGTGGCATCACGGAGTCTGGGAACAGGTGTCTCCCAGGGCCCCAGAGCACTGGACAGCAAGGTTAATATTTCTATAAAAGTGAGCTTGGTGTTTGCCCACACCACCTACATGCACACCCATTATACATGGGAGTGTGGGCAGTAGAGCAGAAAGCTATTTTATGGTTTGCACACTAAAAATAGAGATGAAGGCTGGTGTGGGAATGCACCATTCATCATTCCTGGCCCATGTCCTCCCTTCTGCCCTATTATTTTTATTATTTTTTATTATTTCTGGATATAGGAAAGTCCAGTTTGGATGGGCTGAAAGTTTTCATGCTCTTTACGGTAATTGTGTGTGTCACCAAAGATTATCTGCCAGCTAATAAGAAGTGTTTCTAAAGGAAATGTTTTCACATCCCCTGATAATTATTTCAGACTGAAACGTACTTGATTTTTTAATGGATTTTAGAAATAAAGCTACAGACAAAACACCATTCTGTGTTTAACCCTCACTGAAGCATTTTTTTCAGCCCACAGCATGTTAGTGTTCCTTTCATATTTCTTAGCTCCTGCCCTTGCTGACAGATGTACTGCTGCTGACATGTCACCCAGATGTTTTTTCCCTGAGCAGAGGGGTGTTCCAAAGCAGAAGCGAACAGTAAAGGATCTAGCCAGCAAGCAGTTCAACATCTGCACACAAAGACGAGGAACTCAACAAGTCCCAGCAGTGAGGGCAGTGCAGCAGGTCGTGTCTTTGGAAGGTCCTTGGTGCTGCTCAGACCTTGCTGCTTCCCAGCAGGGTCAGTGGGGGTAGAGTTATTGGAGCTAATTTGTGGAGCACCACTGGCGCTTCAGGCTGGACTCTTCTGAGGTACTCTCCAAGTTGCCACCATCCCACGTGGTTCAGTTCATCCACAAAGGGAAATTGGCTGCACTTTGCCAGATCAACATTAGCTCTGAATAGTAACCTTTGCAGAAAGAGGCTTTTCCTCCTTCTCCAGTGACAGAAGAGGGTTTATAAATCTGACCTTGGGGCTCGTAGATTAAATGCTGCCCTTCAGGTATTTACTTGTAGTTAATTTGGGACTTGTTCTCCCAAGAAGTCTGTATGCTCACCAGCAGCAGACCTAGATGCTGTTCTTCCCAGTGCTGGCAGAAAAAGGAGCCTGGTGTGGTTGGGGTGGTGTGGTGGAACCAGGCAGCCACTGGGGCTCTGCAGCAAGTACTCCAGCAGCACCCAGCACCCATGGAGAGGAGGAGGAGGGCAGCGGGCTGAGCTCAGCACTCTTTCCCTGGAGAATTCTGCAGTGAAAGTGGCTTTGAAGAAAGGGGAAAGGAAGTCAAGCAAGGCCAGCAGGGAAATGAATGGGTAAATCATTGTATGTGCTGGCTGTGCAACTGTGGAGGTAATCTAGTAGTTATTTTAGACTCTCTAGTAGTTATTTTAGCAGCTCTGATCCCAGCTTTTGTGATATCAATTGATACCAAATACACTCTTGCTGGGTCTGAGAGAAGCAGGACATGTGGGGAGAAGCTGCCAGCATCAATGGAAGTGAAGGGCCTTTGCACAGCTCTGCGCTGCTAGCTGTGTTCCCATGCCTCACTGCCCACCTCTGAGCACCCAGGGACAGGCTGTGGGACCACGACCTCCCCATAGCAGCACACCCTGCTGCTGGCTGGGCTGCACCGGGTTGGTGTCAAGGGCTCACAGGAAGCATGCCATGTCCCATCCTGCTCTTGTTCCTTCTCTGTTCTTGCAGCAAAGCACTCTGCTGCTGTGCTGTTGTGCTCTTTTGATAATGCAGGAGCATTGCTCCAAACCTGAGCCAAGTGACAGCTCCACTGCCTTGTGCTCCTTCAGATCAGCCGAATTTCAGCCAGAGGGGTCTAGCATCACTAAAGCAATGCAGGTGAAGGGCGCTTAGTGACTTTCTGCTTACTTTTGGCTTATGTCCTGGAAATCCATGGGAAAGGTGCTAAGATCTGAGATCTTCCACATGCATCAGCAGTGATGGCTACTCTTTCAGTGGTATTTCTGTTCCATCAGTAGGTCTGGAGTTAACTGCAAACCTGTAGTGGGACTTCATGTTTGTAGATAGTATCTCCTGGGCACCCTGACTACTTTCTTGAAAAATGGTTTGGTGGTGGGATCAACCTTGCTGTTTTCTCAGTATGTTCCTCAAGCAGCAGGACCAGTTTGAATCAACTGCAATGTCTGCCGGCCCTCCGATCCCACAGGGATTTGGATCCTTACACTTGTTGTCCTATTGCAACTGGATCATGCTTTGATTTGGTCGGTTCTTGGAGCTGGGTCAGGAAGTTCTTGCTGGCATTTGGCTTTCTTCTTTGTCTCTTGAATGAAAACAAACAACACTCAGCTGTTGGTTTTTTTTTTTCTTTTCCTGAGAGAAAAGGTGGAAAGAAATTAGATCAAAGCAATCTTAGCTTTTCTAGTCAAGTTGCTTAGGCAAGTCTTTACATCCCTTGAAATACATTAAGCATGGCTCCAGGGGCCATTGTGGAGACTCAGCACTGTAAAAATACAGATTTCAGGGAAAGCCTTATGCATTGTGACAATTTAAAATATCCCTGAAGGGTGTTCGCTTAGGCAGAAGCACATTTTATTCAAAGCAAATTATGAATAAGACAGGAGAACAATTTGATTTTATTTTATTTCTGCTGGAGATGGACATTGGATCAATTAAGCAGCCCAATTTGCAAAAGGGCAAAACACAGAGCAGGTGGCTGCATCCTGCCCGGCTCCCAGGCTGTTCTTCTCCTCTGAGGCAGATGGAGTTGAGGTACAAGACTGCAGGATCCCAGGAGGCTGTGGTTTGTGGCATTCCAGCGTGCACGTGGAGACTTGCTGGCTCTGAGGTGTGGGTATCTCTGGGACATCCCCTTGGCTCTGCTCTTCCTTTTGGAGATCCTTGTTCTCTGGGCTGCGGTCAGTTCTGGCTGTGTTTTGGTAGTTGCTGTGTGTCAGCTGCTTAATCCAGGCCGTGCTCTCCAGGTGGGAACAGCACACTTTGGGTTGTACCATTATCTGTGTGTCAACTGGGAAACCAACCTCTTTTGGAATAGATGGAAAACCATTTCATTATCCAGTGGATGGTGTGCAACCTAGAATGGCCTAGGAGCTCTACATGTATGAGCAAAAGGAAAACTGCTGCTCAGCCAGGGACAGCTTGAGCTGATGATGTATGGGAACTGCTGAGTCATGGCCTGAACCACTGATTGAGCACCTGGAGGAAAGACCCAGTCAGCCCTGGGAGCACAGGTGAAGGCAATTCACCCCTGGAGCCTGGCTCCAACCCTCTTAGGCCTCATTTAAGGGCTGACTGCCCCTGAGGAAGGATCTCTTCTGGGAGATTCCTCCTTGGTGGGAGCCTTTTCCTGTGAGCCCCAAATCTTCTGATCTGGGTGAGCACTGTATTTTCCTTCCACCTTTGTAACGCTATTTCCATTGCGTTAGTCCTGCTTATCGCTACATTTGGCGAGCTAGGTAGGCTGTAATATTGAAATGGTTTTCCTTTTGAATGTCTTTAAGTGGGCCAAGGGGGAGAACATCATCCCTCTAGATAAAACCTTGCCGGGGCACATCCCAGGATTTCTGGGTTCACCCTTTTATGAACTGGCAGCCATAATTGAAAACTGGGGTCCCTTACGGGATAGTGGGAATATTTCCCAATCACCGTCTGGCATGGCAAAATATTTTTATGGATTAGATAAAGATATTCTGATTACGAAGGAATGCCGACTGGCTGCATCCACTGAGGCATGGCCCCTCTTAATGGTTCTAAGTCGTGCAGAACTTTCAAATAATACTTTAGAAAATGAGAACCAGCTACTGCGTGATTGCATTGAGAAACTCGAGCAAGAGCTTGGCCTATTGACAGGGAAAAAATCAAGTCTAACTTTCCCCTTAAAGAAAATACAGAATATTGCATTGGAAAATACTTAGGGCCCTGAACCAGTAGACCTGGGTAATCCAACAGGGAAAATCTCTAGATCGGATCTCAAAGCCCCACTTGAGGTGGATCCCTTTGAGATCTGACCTGTAGTGACTCAAAAGACAAAAAAGATACAGGACAGACCAGCAGGGGTGCCCCCTGACCAATGGCCCCCTGCCCAAACCCATCTCCATGTAACAGCTCGCCCCTATACTGCATCTGAATTGATGGATTTGGTGCAACGATTTCGGCAGAAACCAAGGGAAAGTGTACCAGCTTGGTTACTCCGATTATGGGACATGGGGGCAGAGAGTGTTGTGGTCAGTGGACCAGAGGTTTCCAAGCTCGCATCCATTACTTCGCACCCTGCCCTTAGACAAAGGCTGTATGCCACCGTGCAACATAATGAGGAGAATCATACCTTAATGGATTGGTTGATGGTGGCATGCCATATCACTTGGCCTAATAAGACCGATATTCCGGTGCATGCAGGTTTATGGTCCTCCATGGAGGATCTCCAAACATATATTCATGAGCTAGGAATGAAAGAGGCCATTTATGAGGATGCCTTTGAAAGTCCTGACTTAGTAAAATTCTCGGCTGGAATGAGGGACCTAATTTTACAGCAGGCACCCTCCCACCATTACGGCACACTGTTAACGCTGTTATCTATATTGAACCCCTTGGTGGCCTCAGAGGCCATTGTTCAGCAGGCTGCCCAGTTGGTGGCTGATCTGGGGGAGACGGAGCGCTTAAGGGCAAGGCATAATATTAGGACAGTGGAAGGGGCTGAGGTATATCCAGTAATTAAAACTGGAAAAGCTGCCCCACAGACACCCCGATCAGGCCCCATACGGGTATCCCATAAACAGATGTTTAATGACCTCATAAGGGCTGGAGTGGCTTTTGCTAAAATCAAGCGCCAACCTAATCATATTTTGCTTCAATTATGGAAACAACTGAGGGACGATCAAAAATTTCAAAGTACCTCCAAAAGAACAGGGATACGAATTATTGAACGAATACCAGAAAATACTTGGAACCTAGAGGACTTTATAGTCCCTAATAAAAGGAAAAATCCACCCCAGGTGACTCGGGCTATGATGCCTGAGCCACCTGAGGAAAAAGACTTGGCTCTCACCCAATTCATGGCTTGATAGGGGATATTAGTCCCCATGTAACTAGGGCCTCCAGATGGGACCGGAGGCCCTATGTTGAGCCGACCATTTTTTGGTCCCGAAAGAGCATACAAAGGGTTATGGCATTGGTTGACACAGGCACAGAAACGTCAATTATTTATGGGGATCCAACTAAGTTTAATGGGGATAGAGCGATGATCGGTGGCTTCGGGGGACAGACCATTCCAGTTACCCAGACGTGGTTGAAACTGGGGGTTGGGCGTCTCCCACCCCGGGAGTATAAGGTGTCTATTGCCCCAGTCCCAGAGTACATCTTGGGCATAGACATTTTATGGGGTCTGGCTCTCCAGACAATTGTTGGAGAGTTCAGACTCTGACAGAGGTGTATTAGTATCCGGGCGGTGCAGGCGATATTGAGAGGCCATGCGAAGCATGAGCCTATTTGCCTGCTGGAACCGCGCCGGATCACTAATGTGCAGCAGTATAGACTCCCGGGGGGGCAAGATGAAATATCAAGGACTGTGCAGGAATTAGAAAAAGCTGGGATCATAAGACCTGCACATAGCCCGTATAATTCCCCCATATGGCCAGTGCGGAAGTCAGATGGCACAAGGAGAATGATGGTAGGCTACAGAGAATTAAATAAGGTCACGCCGCCTGTTCACGCAGCCATACCCAATATTGCCTCCCTAATGGACACATCGAGTAGGGAAATAAAAACCTACCATTGTGTCCTAGACTTGGCAAATGCATTCTTCAGTATTCCAATTGCTGAAGAATCACAAGACCAGTTTGCATTTACATGGGGAGGCAGGCAGTGGACTTTTCAGGTCCTGCCACAGGGGTACATGCATTCACCAACATACTGCCATAACCTAGTGGTGAGTGACCTGGCAAATTGGGAAAAACCTAACACTGTTAGCTTGTATCATTATATTGATGATCTCATGTTGACATCTGACTCACTGGAGGCAGTAGGGCAGGCAGCAAATTCATTAACTACCTATCTGCAGGAAAAAGGATGGGCTATAAACCCCCAGAAGGTGCAGGGTCCAGGCCTATCTGTGAAATTCCTGGGGGTAGTTTGGTCAGGCAAGACCAAAGTACTACCCAGTGTTGTCATAGATAAGGTTCAGTCATTCCCAGTCCCTACAACACCAAAGCAGCTGCAGGAGTTCTTGGGTATATTGGGATATTGGTGTTCCTTTATACCTCATTTAGCGCAGCTGCTGAGGCCGTTATATAGACTCACAAAGAAGGGGCAACTGTGGGACTGGGGGAGGACAGAACACGAGGCTTTCCAACAGGCAAAACTGGCTGTTAAACAAGCCCAGGCACTGGGTATATTTGATCCTACCCTCCCAGCTGAATTGGACGTTCATGTCACTCAGGATGGCTTTGGCTGGGGCCTGTGGCCAGAGTTCTGTTCGGACCCCGATTCGGTTCTGGTCTCAGGTCTGGCACAGAGCGGAGGAAAGATACAGCATGATCGAGAAACAGTTATTGGCTGCCTACTCTGCATTACAGGCAGTAGAGCCAATAACCCAAACATCTGAGGTCACAGTTAAGACCACCTTGCTGATTCAGGGGTGGGTGAAAGATCTGACCCACCTTCCTAAGACAGGGGTGGCCCAAGCACAGACAGTGGCACGATGAGTCACCTATCTCAGCCAGAGGAGCAGTTTGTCTTCATCACCGTTGAAAGAAGAACTTCAAAAGATCTTAGGCCCAGTGACGTATCACTGCGATGCACCGAAAGAAACAACGGTCGCTCCACCAGAAAAGAGTCCTGTTCAGGAGGGGAAATATCCCATTCCTGAAGATGCCTGGTATACGGATGGGTCCAGCAAAGGCAACCCGAGCAAGTGGAGAGCAGTGGCATACCATCCCTCCACTGACACAATCTGGTTTGAAGAGGGGGATGGTCAAAGTAGCCAGTGGGCAGAGCTGCAAGCCGTGTGGATGGTTATCACCAAGGAACCTGGTGACAGTGCACTGAACATCTGCACAGATAGTTGGGCTGTGTATCGTGGGCTCACTCTTTGGATTGCACAGTGGGCCATCCAAGACTGGACCATCCACGCCCAACCGATCTGGGGCAAGGAGATGTGGTTAGACATATGGACTGTGATTAAACATAGAACCGTACGCGTCTACCACGTTTCTGGACATCACCCCCTGCAGTCACCAGGAAATGATGAGGCCAACATGCTGGCTTGAGTACGTTGGATTGAGAACTCTCCTTCTGAGAACATCGCCCACTGGCTACACCAGAAGCTGCGACATGCTGGACAGAAGTCAATGTGGGCAGCTGCAAAGGCATGGGGGCTGCCCATAACTATGTCAGATATCATCCAGGCATGTCAAAATTGTGAAGCTTGCTCGAGAATGAGACCAAAAGCCTTGCCAGAGATGACTGCCCACCTTGCCAGAGGACATAACCCTCTCCAGCGGTGGCAAATTGATTATATAGGCCCTCTCCCACGATCTGAGGGGGCCAGATATGCTTTAACTTGTGTCGACATGGCAAGTGGACTGATGCAGGCCTATCCAGTACCAAAAGCAAACCAGGCCTACACCATCAAGGCTTTAACCAAATTAATGGCGGTATATGGGACTCCACAGGTCATCAAGAGCGACCAGGGTACACACTTCACGGGTGCGATGATACAGCACTGGGCAGAGGAGAACAACATTGAATGGTGATTTCATCTGCCCTATAATCCAATGGGAGCGGGCCTCATTGAACGTTATAATGGCATCCTGAAGGCTGCTTTGAAGACAGACTCTCAGTCCCTGCAGGGGTGGACAAAGAGACTATGAAACCCTGCGGGACCTGAATGAAAGGCCTAGAGATGGCAGACCCAGTGCCCTGGTGGAGCATGAGATGGACCTGCACCAAACAACTGCATGCCTCCAGTAATGTCATCGAGCACATAAGAAAACATGAACCTCAACCACGAACTGATCATCAATCGTCTCACATTGTGTCAACCTGTGTTGTGACGGGCAATTGTATAATCGTCGCGGTGTGTCGGACCCCTGTATCAGGGAAGGCTCACCCTCCAGCTGACTCCTTCATTGGTTCATGCCATGAAGGGGTGGAGTGTATGGGAACTGCTGAGTCATGGCCTGAACCACTGATTGAGCACCTGGAGGAAAGACCCAGTCAGCCCTGGGAGCACAGGTGAAAGCAATTTAAGGGCTGACTGCCCCTGAGGAAGGATCTCTTCCTGGAGATCCCTCCTTGGTGGGAGCCTTTTCCTGCGAGCCCCAAATCTTCTGATCCGGGTGAGCACTGTATTTTCCTTCCACCTTTGTAACGCTATTTCCATCGTGTTAGTCCTGCTTATCGCTACAGCTGACCAAATGCATTGAAAATGCATTTATGTGTAAATATATACATTTATGCTATTTTAAGTATTTTATGTATTTAATATCATTGCCTGTATTGATTTAAAAGAATAATAGATGTACCTACCCAGAATTATGCAACAGCTGAGATCTTCCTGTTTAAATACAGCTTTGCAAATTTTCTGGAGTAGAAAGGCTGACATGGATACCAGCAAAAAAAAGTTTCTTCCCTTGATGGAGACCTTTTTTGGGTGGCTTACCTATTAGAATTATAAATGTCATTCTTATTTATTTAATCTCACTTTTACATCTGTGCTTAGAGTTTTCAACAGCATGGTCTGAGAACTGGAAATCTAGGTCAGAAGTCCAACTGGACCTATGGTCTGAGTGTTAAAAGGCCAGATTTTGGAATTTAATGGCATATACAGGCCTGACAATCTGTTGTCAGAAGGTGGAACCTCCAGGCTATGCTCTGCTGCCATTACTGGTTGTGTGTGGTCAGGATGGTTTAAAATCAGCAATAGATGAATCTGGCACTAACTGCCACTTGCAAGAGTAGCATGGAGAAGGCACTGGTTGCTGATAGGCATTCAATAGTGGTGAAACAAAAAGGGTGGTGGTGGTGACGAAGTAAAGCAACACAATCTGCTGGGGCTCATACTATCCCATCAGAAGGCCAGTGGGGCTGGGGCACATTAAAAAGAGCACGGCCAGCACGTCAAAGGAGGTTATCCTCACCCTCTCATCTGCCCTGGTAAGGCCACAGAGACTGGCCAGGAGGCTTAGAAAAGGAGACAAAAGCTGTACAGGAAACCATTTCACACAGCTGACAGCTTCACAGATTGCCATTTTTCTTTAAACCAGTGTTTATGAAAATAAAAATAATAAATATAAAAAGAAGAGGAAGTAGCTCTCATCTGTTCTTTGGTGAAGGTGAGAGACAGAAGGAGAGTCTTTATAAAAGTAGATGTTCCTGTGCAGAGAGCTCGAAGCAGCCCCGTGCCTGATCAGTGGTGTGATTACCAAAGCATCGCACCAATAAAGCCTTCTTGCTCTGTATGGTTAGAAGCAGCAATCTGCAGGCTGCAGTTCAGTCCCAAAATGCAAAAAGCACAGCAGCTTGGGCAGCAGCCTTTTCACTGTGTAAGCATATTGGCTATCACTTAGCAAGCCACAGTGCTTAGTGAATTGTGACATGGGCAAGTCCCTTTTATCAAAACTAAGCCCTGGGCAAACAGCTGCCAGCGGCAGTTAGAAACCTGGCCTCTTTCTCAATAACCTTGTTAGCAGGATGGTATCTCTGCTTGTTTGGATTTTGTTGCAGTCTGTCCTGACACACAGCATGCTGATGGCAGCAAAGACAAACATTGCTTTCTAAGGAGGAGAATTTGGGAAGGGAACCTGCTGGGCTAGTGCAGGATGCCTCCAGCTATCAAGCTCCTGATCTGGCCAGGGACATAGGTATGTTGTGGAAATCTCCTCTTTGTGCCCATATTACGCTGGCTTCATGCCTCTCTGTGTGATGCCTCTGGCTCAGTTCTGCCCAAGCACCACAACCAGGAGGACAGGCTGGCCAACAGCAATGAGCTTCCTCATTACCAGCTCATCTGTGGTCTGAGACGTTCATAGAGATCCTGGCGAGCATGAGATTCAGCCTCTGCCTGCTGATGGTAGAACCCAGACTTGCAGAGTTCAGTGGGAAGGGAGAGAAAGCCACGCAGCCAGGAAAACAGAGACGAATCTGTAGTAGAAGGGAGCTGCTGCCCATCAGTAAAATGAACACAGCAAATATTTGTCCTAATGACATTATTATTGCACTGCAAAGCATGTATCTGGAACATAGTCCTGGGCACCCTGCTTTGGGTAGACCTGCTCAAGCAGGGGGTTAGACCAGACAACCTCTGGTCCCTCCAAGGCCTCATGTGGGTAATAGGCTGCATATGCCACCCCTGGCTCCTTAGGATCACAGCCAGAAGGGATACCTTTAAGCACTCACCACTGTGAACACTGTAGCCCAGTGCTTGCTCTGTGCGCACTTGGAGGAAATAAAATTAGATAGACCAACATGACTTTGATTTCTGGGCCCCAAGGAGCAGCGGAGTGTCTTTCCCAGTGCCTCCTTCCAGCACTTCACAGTATGGTGCCATGTTCCTCATAGGCAAGGAAAATGAAGAGCCTGCCCTGCCTGCTCCAGCCTTGTTCTGCAGCACTGCATGGCTGCATGGACTTCTGCTCCAGGGGCTCCGCGTGCTTCCCAGCTGCACCTGTGGCAGTGCCAGGCTTTCGGTTAGGACTGACAGTGCCTGATTCCCCCACGCTATCCCCAGGGACCCTGCAGGTCTCTGGTCTGGGGCTTGCCTGGGGGAATGTCACAGGGACGGAGCCATGGCCAGGGCAATGGACTAGACCTGCATCCAAGCTGGCAGGTTCTGGAGCCTGGTCCCCTGGGAGCAGGACAGGGAGCCAAGCGTCCCACTGGGATCTCCTTGGAAGATGCCCTGACTGCCTCGAGCACTGGTTCCTCGAGGGCTGCAGAGCTTCAGCCATCTCCCAGCCCTGGCTACAGCTCTGGGGACCCCCTGTCCTGCTGCCGCTGCAGCACTAGCTATGTGATATGGTCCTTGCCCCACAGCTCTGCCCCATGCATTGAATCCACTGGCAGCTGTTTTTTTCCAGCTGCTTCACCTTCCAACTATGTGCTGGCAAAGGACCTGAGTCTTGTCAAGGTATGGTGGATGCAAGCCTTGTCTCTGTGCAGTGGATGCAGCTTGCAGTCCCTGCTGCTCTGCAGGCCACTCTAGTGATATCCACTGTTGCTGCCAAGTCCCTGAGAAAGATGCAGCTGAGGAACCTGGCAGAGACACAGCAGACACGGAATGCCAGTGCGTGCCTGCAAGACAGTACCGAGCCCTATTACCCTTGTACTCCCTCCTGTGGCTCCATCCCTCTCTGTGCACTCCCAAAGTCACTCAGTGTCCTCAGGTCAGCTCCATTGCTGTCCCCACAGCCACAGAGCAGACCCACACCAGCCCTGTGCCCCCACACGCAGCCTCAGATCAGCCTCCGAGCAACCTCGATGCAGCTCTACCCCACCTTGCCAGCTGGGAGCAGCTCTGCACCACGCCGCAGGAACACCTATCCCTCTGCTTCCTTTCCTGCGTGCTGTCACCGTCCTGCCCGTCCCTGGCTGACACTCTCTCCGCAGGACTTTCCCCTGCCAAGAGCCAGTGTGTGCCTCTGCCACACGATGGCGAGCCGAGACTGTGGAACAGCCCCAGCAGCAGGGCTGGAGCAGGCTGTGCTGGGAGGAGAAGGCGACGCTGGGCAGGGGAGCAGGGCTCTCCCTCTGTCCTTCCTGGAGCTGTGTGCTGGGAAAGGTGGAGGAGCTGAGCCCTCACCAGGCAGGCATCATGCCAGAGATGTTAGGCATGGCCTCAGGTGCTCCCTTTTCCCCAGGGGGTCATGTGTCAGGCTGCAAAAATTCAACAAGAGGGAATGCCAGGGTCTGTACATGGGACAGAGCAATGCTGGACAGGCACAGCCTGGGAGATGAGTGGCTGGGGAGCAGCTGTGCAGGAGGAACCTGGGGGTGCTAGTGAGAGCAGGCTCAGAGTGAGCCAGCAGCGTGCCCTAGTAACCACTAAGGTGAACCGCATCTTGGGGTGCATTAAACACAGCACAGCCAAATGGTCAAAAGAGGGATTCTCCCGCTATATTTAGTGCTAGTGCAGCCTCATATTGACCATTGTGTGTCATTCTGGGCTCCACAACATAAAAAGGATGTTAAGCTGCTGAATGAGGTGGGTGCTCTGGTAAGGAGGACACTGAGAGTGCTGTGTTACTGAATGCCTTCTTTATTTTACTGACAACAGTTTGGCCATGAGCCATCAATGTGCCCTTGTGGGCAGGAAGGCCAATGGTAGCCTGGGGTGCTTTACAAAGAGCGTGGCCAGCAAGGTGAGGGAGGTGATCCTCCCCCTCTGCTCTGCCCCGGTGAGGCTCCCTCTGGAGCACTGGGCTCAGTTCTGGGCTCCCCAGTTCAAGACAGGCAGGGAACGGCTGGAGAGGGTCCAGCAGTGGGCCACAAAGATGATAGTGGCCTGGAGCATCTCCTGGCTGAGGACAGGCTGTGGGAGCTGGGGCTGTCCAGCCTCGAGGAGACTAAGGAGGGATCTTATCAACACTTATAAATATCTACAGGGAGAGAGTCAAGTGGATGGAATCAGGCTCTTTTCTGTGGTGCCCACCAAAAGGACAAGGGGCAATCGGCACAAACTGGAACACAGGAACTGTCTGATATTCCATCAGAGGATGAACCCCGGTAGGAGAAGGGCTGACTGGCTGTCAGCTGCTGTCACACACAACTCATTGCAGAATGTATCCTGGTTCCTGGCCTTCAGCTCCAAGCTTGCGGCTGCAGGAATTATGCTACTGAAGGGTGACCAAGGCCACCCCATCTCCCTGAAGTGGCACCACAGAGAGCAGGTCTTCACTGAGAGGAGGCCATAGTGTCCATCAGATCTCCTGCCTAATAAATGTGTGGCCAGATGGCCAGCATGCAGGGTTGCATCTGTAAGCATACCTTCATCAGAGATCAGGCCACAGCATGTAACCTGGGCTGAGCTGAAGTAAGCACATTGCCCACCACTGGGGAATATGTGGGTAGAGGTCCCCCAACAAGGCTGTGCATGGCCATCAAGACCTATTAGTGTCCTCCGGAGTCCAACAGTTCGAGCAGCCCAAAGTTTGAGCAGAGGTCCTGGGCCACCCTCTGTGCCAGAAGTAATCAGCTTTGGATGGAGCTACTCATCAGGATGGGCTTGAGGGAGCTGCATGGTCATGGTGTCCATTCCCACTTGTGATCATGGCTGATGAGCCACAACTGTCCCATGAGTTTGTGGCTGTTTGACATGGTTGATCTCCAGGTTCAGGAAGGACCTGGTACCATGTTTGCAGAGACATTTCATCAGAGCCCTGAGCAGCTCCAACATTTGGTACCTTGGCTTCAGTGAAATCCCAAGTGCATTTGAGTCACCAAGCCTTGGGTGGCCAAGGGTGCCAGAGAGCCCCTTTCAGAGGGCTACATCCCCTTGAGATGATCTTCTGCCCTCACAGTAGATAGGCAGGAGAAGAAACCCAACTTTCCTACCATGAATGATGCAGATGATTGTCCAGCTGTGTTGCTGGGGTGATGTGCCAAAAAGCCAGCTACAGGGGGTGGGGGCCAGACAGGGCTGGCTGTGTGTTTAGCAGGGACGAGTTGTTGGGACAGGGAAGTCATGAACCCACAATGCAACGCATATAAGCAGCCTTATTCCTGCAGCCAGCAGCATGCTCCTACAGGGGAGGGAGTTGCAGGTACTGGGAAAAGCAGTTTCAGCTACAGCTCGTTTTGCCATGCCGGGGGTGGTTTGTTATCCTTGCCTGGAAGGCATGCTCCTCCTGCAGCTTGCCAAACGTGGCTGTTCTCCACAGGGTAAAGCCAGAGTGGATGGCTGTCAGCAGGTGGAGGGAGGTAACCGGCATAGCACGGCCACCATTCAATGTTCACCATACTTCAAAGGGGTCTATGCCCTGGCTACAAAACTCTGGAGAGGCCACAGGTGAAAAGTGTTCCTGTAGGGACACTTTTGCAAGTGCCTCTCCATGCTGGGAGGGGTAGGAATGGGCTTTTATTGGAAAGCATAACGTCTTGCCTGAGCACGAGAAGCCAGAAGCTGGAGTTTTGAGAAGCCTCCTCAAACTCAAGCAGCTCAAGGTAAAAATAATTACAGGACCATGATAGCGAGTGCCTAGGAATCCCCCAGCCCTATTCAGTCTGCACATCAGAGAGAACCCCTGTTCACAGCCCACCAGACAGCAGTGGCAGGCACAGCTTGAGAGAGGACAGGGGAGCACCTTCTTCCCTGTCCCCAGTGGCCACAAGGGCACAGTGAGCCTTCAGAGGCCAAGTTTGTACCTTGTTGCTCTGCTGAGGAAAGGAGGGCTGCGGGGGGTGGTGGGGAAAGCAGAATTTGGCTGCTCTCTCTCTTTGGAAAGGGTCTGGCTGCCTCAGGAGAAATTCCTGACATAGTTTTGCTGTAAAGAAAGTGCTGACCTGTTCAGGGGTGTTTGCTGAACAAGTGAAGACGAGCCAGAGGCAGCTCACAAGTGCTGGGAGAAAACGGCCTGTCTTTTCCTCTCTGGGGGTGGGCAGCAGTTCAGGCCCTTTGGGGAAGCGGTGCCCAGTGGCAGTTGTTTGCATGCCATCAGCAACTGCAGTAGGAGGCTGCAGTGCTCACTGCCCTCATCTGCTGCCAGGGGAATGCTCAGACCCCAGCAAAGAAGTCAATGGTACCACTCCATGGTGTAGTGAGTGACAAAGGGTGACCTGTGGGCTGTGTCCTGGCTGCTCGGCATCTTTTGGGATGCAAGGGACATGCATAGAACAAAGAACATAAGGATAAAACCTTTTGATGCAATAAATGGTGCCATTCCCCTGGAAGCAGTTTGGGAATGGCCAGGGGAAGATGCCCTCCCAGACGAGCTCCCACACAGCGCATGGGACGTAGCTCTGGAGGTTCTGGGACAGCTGTGACACCATTTGGTTTTAATTTTGTGGTAAGGAAGACCAGGCAGAAGAAATCCATCATGTGGCTATTCAATATCAAGGCGAAAGACTGCGTGAGAATGAGGATATGTGTCAAAAAAAGAAAAAAGAAAGAGGCCCATCCCAGATTTCCCAACAGTGTGGTCCAGAAAGCCAGAGGCCTCCACACTGCCAAGGGGCTGAAGGAAAATGCTGTACTCAGAACCGCAGTGAAATATGTACCAAAGAGCAAATAGGGCCATAAAGACCTCACACAGGAGCTGGGAAAGAACAGGAAGCACAGAGCCAAAGTTGGTACTGGAAAGCAGAAGGTTCGTCAAAGGGAAAGCAAACTGGAAAAATGAAGCCAGTCACACATAAGAGGGAAAGCAAGAGGGTTAGGGGCAGGCTGGAGGAGCACCATCAGCATCCGCTGGGCCAGAAAGGGACGGGAAACACCAATGGTCAGCAGGCATGTGGCCAGGGTAGCGTGGTCCAGCAGCACCAGCCATCACGAGCTGCTCCGTGGGAAGCGAGGCATTTCCTCTTCCCAGGGAGGAAACAGCTCCTGTTTTGAGTCTTGCTGGAGCAAGGATTTCAATTTCTTTTTTTTCCTCTTTTCAGCTGAGGCTGAGTTGATCATTCCAGAGGAAGTGCCACATGCATTCTGGGAGGCTCCAAGAAAGCAGCACTGCCAGGACCCCAGGTTGCGGGGCTGTGTGCTCTTGCTGTTACCTGCACAAAGGGAAAATGTAGCTGAGGCTCTTCTCCCAGAGAAGGGGCTGTGCACACCATGCACTGTCTCCAGCTCTCTGCTGGTTGCTCTGCCAGGCACTGCTGTGTACTCTGACCCATATGTCCTCCCTCCACATGTCACTGTGCTAACAGCAGCTTATTAGCATCATGTTCAGCAAGCCAGTGGTGCTGCTCATGGGCATTTCCCAGACTGTAGCATGGGCTCAGTGCTGTCACCGTGCCAGAGCCTGCTCCCTCCTACCAACCTCATCTTGCATGGCCCACGTTCAAGGCTCTCCCCCTGGTCAGTCAAGCACCTGTCTGTCAATGTAGGAAGCGAGAGGAACATGCTCTTGTGTTAAAAATAAACTGCTTTTAAAGAGGTCTCTGAAAGGGCTGGGAAAGGGTAGCAGCTCTGATGCTGGGTTGCGGTTTCTGGGGTAGAAGGGACCTGCTAACCATCTGGCTGGCCATGCATTTCCCTTCTCACTTGCCGGGCCTGCAGGTCCTATCCACCTCATCCACCTCCACATCCCATCCCAGCAGCAAGCTCGAGGTATGAACCACAGGGACAGAAATGCCTGCTTGGGTCTACTCCCAGCCTTCATCTGATGATGATATCACAGGACGTGGTGCTGACATCTCTGCATCCCCTCACTCACCAACTCTAGGGGCATGTGGCCCTCCACCATTCCCCTTTCTGCCCCTTGCCCCTAACCAGAGCCCCCTCCAGCATGCTCTTTCCCATCCAGCAGATACTTCATGCCTCAAATCCTTGTAGGAGCTCCTCTGCAGGCTGCCCCCAGCTCCACGGCACCTCTCTAAGACTAGGGACCAGACCCACATGTTATACTAGGATGTGGCTGCAACAAAGGCCTCACACAGCCTGAAACTCTGCCCTCCCCAGCTCCCCCTAGCATCACACAGGCATGGCAGGAAGACAGACAAGTGCCATTTCCCACACCCAGCTGAGAGGCGGAGAGACCTAAGGGTGAGCTGCATGGATGAGGCATGAAAGAAGCATTTGCCTCGGCCCCATTCCCATGAAATGCTTTTCTCTATGCTTTGGCTGATGTGTGCACAAGCATTGGTTTCCCTGCTGAGTGGATGACTCATGGAGGAGCTGGTAGGAGAGGGGAGGCTGTGGGACACACACTGGGTGCCCATGCCTGGAGGCAGCCACAAGGGGCGCAGTGGGCACTACCCCACGGCCGGGAGCAGGGGCACACGTGTGGCTGGGCCCTTCTGACACTGCATGGGGGTCCCTGCCCTGTCTCTCACCTCCTTCTATCCAGCATGAGCCCTGCTCGGTGTGAGCCATTCTGATTGCAGGGCTCTGGTTCACAGCCCTGCTGAGCCACAGCTATCAGCACTGTCCTGTCCTCTCCGCGCCGATGGGAAGGGTGTGGGTGGGCTCCTGATGCTCCTTCTCCCCAGGATCAGCTCACCCCCACGCACATGGACAGGTAATGTGCTTCGTGCTCAGCCAAGCTCTCATGCATGCCAGATTACCTCTTTGGTAGAGTATCTGGGTTTCCAATTATCCCCACTCCCTGTCTTAGCTCCTTAGGTCCTACCCAAACGCCCACCTTCGTGACTTTGCATGTTTCAGCTCTGGAAGCGGGGATGTCTTTTGCAGACAGGGGCAAGATGCTGCTACCTTGTCCTTTGCTGATTGCTCAATGCTCAGACTGCCCCATGGAGAACAGCCTAGGAAACCCACCCCATGTCCCACTCAGGTACAGGCCCCAGAGTGCCTGTGGAGGAGTTTATGACCCCTGCTTCTTCCCATGGGAAGAATGCAAAGCCTCCAGCAGAGTTCACTGTGGTGGATGTTCCTGAGCCACCTCACCCTCAGGCTGCAACCCAGTGCAGGGGATTAAATCCCAACAAACGGCACAGGGAAGGGCTGCAGATGGGCACAGGCAGGACATCCTGCTACTTGTGGCGTTCTGCTCTCTTTTCATTGCTGCAGCCTTTGTTTTTCTGCATGGCCGCTTGCCAAATATTGCGCTTTGCCTTCTTGCTCCTCATTGCCCTGCTGCCCCAACGCAGCAGCCCCTGCTGCTCCCCAGCCTCCACACACAGCCCCCCAGGAGGAGCCTGGTGGCAGCAGGACCAGGATACCTGCCTGCTCCCACCACACAGGCTGCATTGCACAGCAGCACTGCTCAAGCAGCCGGCTCTCAGCAGTGCTGGCAGCCACGGTTCACGGGGTCTGCAGGTGCCAGCACATGGGCCATGGCTGCTGGGGACATTGGCAGCTGGGGACACGCTGCTGCTCACAGCCACTGCACAGGCGGGGGAGGCAGAGGCAGGCCAAGTGTGTTGGAGCGCTGCTGGAGACATCGGCATTTCCAAACCCCCCTTCTCCACCGAAAGGAGGAGAAAACAGCCCCGTCATCCCACAGGGTTGCCAGGGTGACACTTGTTGGCTGCTGTGTTATCCCAGCTGCGGAACTGCTGAGGGTGGTGTGCCGGGATTGAGGACAGCCCCTCCATCCAAATGACGGCACTGGGGTGCCCATGTCGAGGCTACCCAGCAGCACAGGGTGTGAGGGGGCAATGGGGCACTGGAGGAGCAGTGTGGAGAGAAGAAATGCCAAAACTCTGCTGGAGCCTGAAGCCTGTGGGTCAGGAGGGCCGTCAGGAGCGCTGCTGGTTTCCATTTGGTCGGCTTTTGAAAGAGCTGCCTCCCTGGCAGCTACCCCCCTGATGGGCAGCGCTTGTTTGCTTGGGAAAAGATGAGCCTCATTATCTGTCCTTCGCGGCTCTCCAACTTGAAAGCACAGCGGGAGGACGTTTTATGGTGGGAAACTTCTCTGGTGGCAGCCAGGATGGTGCAAGGAGGGCTGTGCGGGGGGGAGACTGTGACCTACTGGCAGCGTGGTGAAGGAGGAAGGCAGCCAAAGGGTGATGGCGGGCTTCAGCCTGTCCCAGTTCGTTGAATCGGTTTCTGTTTTCAAGGTTTTCCAAGCACCATCCAGGCCCAGAGCCTCCTGCAGTCCAGCTGCTGCCCCAAAAGCCCCGTGTACAATGGCAGCCCAAGGGCTGGGCTCAGGGCTGCCACGTGTTGCTTTTGCACAACTCAGGTCCAGCACAGTGCAGCCTCTACCTAGCAAAAAGGTATCCAGGCTGGAAAGGGGAAATGTAAGAGCCCTGGCCATGTGGGATCACCCAGACAAAAGGCAGCTCCGGGGTCTGACCCTTGCCCCCGTTCTAGGGTTGTGCCTTGTGGGTTATTCTGTGTAGCTCAGACACCACCGCTGCCATCAGTGAATCAGTCCTGGATCCCGTGGAAGCTTCCAGGCTTGCATTTCTGAAGCATGCTGCCGCGGGGCACCGAAGTGCCGCGGAGGACAAAGCGAGGTGTGGCACTTTTTTTTTTTTTTTTTTTTTTTTTTGCGGGGCTGCAGAGAGAAGAAATGGGGGCACGGGAGCACGTCGAGGATGCTCGGGGACAGCCAGACCGCACCACCTCCGCCCAGCTCGGCCCTCGAAGTCCGGTACCGGAGGTTGGAGGCGGGCTGAGCCCTCCACGGCCCCGCCCCGCCCCGCTCCGCCCCCCCCGGGCCGGGCCGAGCCGAGCCGAGGCGCCGGGAGCTGCGCATAGCCGGCAGCGGCGGGCACCATGCGCCCGGGGTGAGCGGCGGGGCCGGGGGAGCGGGGCCGGCGGCGGGGCTGAGGCTGACAGCGCTCTCTGTGCTTCTTTCTCCACCCGCAGGTGTGCCCCGCCGAGGCTGCTGCTGCTCGGGCTCTTTGTGCTGCTGCTCCCCGCCGCCTCCCAGGAGCCCGGTAACGTGCGCGGGCCGAGAGGGGAGGGATGGGGGTCCCGGAGCCCTGCCCGTGGGGTGCTCTGCGAGCACGGCCGCGGCCTCCCGTGCGAAACGCTTGGGTGGAGGGGTGGGTAGGAGGAGCAGCGTCCCCGTGCACCCCATCCACTGCTCCGTCTGATGGTCGAGCAGCCGGAGGAAGCAACGTGTGGCCGTGGGGCAGGCGGGCTGGCGTTGCCCAGGAGTAGGATTCAGTGATCCGTATGGGCCCCGCCCATCTCGGGAAGTTCTGTGAGTCTGTGGTCCCGTGCCCCAGAGCAGCCGTATGCCGTATTTCCACAGGTCCTCGCTGTGGCAGCGGTAGGAGACACGACGTGTCCCACGTGCCCTGAGGGGTCCCCTTGCCCTCGGGGCGCACGCACTGGACCCGCTGCTCTGCCCCGTGGGCTGTGCACGCCCTCGGAGACGCAGAATGAGGCTCAGTTTTCCAAGCCTTCCCTCCGCACGAGGTACGAGCCGGTACAATGTGCTCAGGGAGGCTTCGCTTGCCCACAGCATGTTTGCTGAGAGGCCAAGCGCTGTGAGCGCTGACCCAGAACGGAGGAGGGTGGCTCTCTGTGTCCCATACAGAACACTCTCACTTCTCCACAGGTCAGGAGGTACGGCTGCTGCCCCTCCATCATCCCACAGCCAGCTGGGATGTTTGTGGAGGCTGCTCAGATATGGGTGAGCTGGGAGTCTGCAGGTGCTGGGCTGTGAAATCTGTGGATTATTTACTGGAGTGAGGCTTTATGCCATCTAGGAACAGCTTTCGGCTCAGGCTGTGCTGCAGGACAAATGCAAGCACTGGGTGCAGCCAGCAGCAGAGATGCCTGGCACTGCTGGAGCCCATCCAGGAGCATTGGGAGAAGTTTTCCAGGCGCCCCAGACTGGGTTCGTGACACTGCTGTCTGGGCTATGGGTCCCCAGGGACCTCAGCAATGACAACGTCTCCAGAGGGAGAAAATTATTCCCATGCAAAATCCTGAATTGACTATTTTAGGTCCCTGGAGAATGTCCAGCGCAGTCGAGCTGCAGGGCCGGGCAGTGCTCTAAGGGTGGTTATTTGCAGCAGAAATGGCTCCTTGTGTCCTTCCACTCTGGCTCCAGGGAATGAAGCTGTACATGACCCAGGGCCATGTCCCCACTGCCCTCAGGGTCCCCCCACTTTGTCCAGACATGGTGGGCACAGCCACGATGCTGGCAGGGAAGTGCCCGTCTTGCCCCACTGACTTGGCCGGCTCCCAGTGGCAGGCTACGAATCGGGTTTTAAAGAATTTGAACACGTCTCAGTGTGGCTTTTTTTTTTTTTCTTTTTTGTTCCCCTTGGTTCAATGTCCAAGGACTGCAGGGCCTGTTCTGCCAGCCCTTCTTTGTGATGGACTCCTTGGGAATGTTTGCTCTGAAGGCTGTCCTGGCGTGGAGATAACCTTTCTGTTTATTTGCCTTTCTTGCAAATTTGGGAGCTAAGCTGCCTGGAGCTTGGCTTTTCTTTCTGGAGATCCCTCAGCGTGGCATGGAGCAGGGGCTCAGGGCAGGAATGCTGCTGGGATGCCATTGTCTGTCCCATCCTGAGAACACGGGGAAATTGGGGCAGTGCTGCGGGCTGCAGTATGTTGGCTTTCTCTGCATTATTGTTGGAGCTAGGATGGAGAAGCTTCCATCCCATTTTTGGAGCTCCCATCCCTGGAGGTGCCTAAGGCAAGGGTGGATGGGGCCCTGGCAGCCTGATCTGGTGGAGGGCAACCAGCCCACAGTAGGGGATTGGAACTGGGCGGACTTTAGGTCCATTCCAGCCTAACCATTCTGTGATTTTATGATGGGCCAGGACACTGAGGTCAAGCTGGTGGTGGTAGGAAGCAGACAACACCTGGGCAGCTGTGCTGTCTCTTGTGCTACTGAGTGCAGCAGGTGCCAGAGTGGCATGCTGCTGGCAGCTTATGTTCTGTGTATTTCCATCCTTGCTGGCTCGTTGGCCTCCATGGCTTGGGTGCCTTGCAAGCATGAGCCTTCAGAGATGGAGCAGGTGCCGTGTGAAGAGATTTATGGCCTGTGACATAACTGCTTCGGCGTAGGCTTGTGGGGATTTCTGACAGGTGGATCTGAGCTTTTGCAAACATTATTTTAGGAATTTCTCCAGATGAGGAGAAGGGCTGGGTGGGGAGTGTGCCACAGGAGTCACCAGGAGGCGCTGCTTTAGGTTAGGAAGAGCTCCACATCGAGCATCCCAAGTGCTGCCCGTGGGCAGAGGTGCCTCGGAGTTGCCCAGCTGCTGGCTGGCTGAATACAGAGACCATATGTCCCTCGTGTCACCGCCAGCCTCTGCTCAGGCTGCTGGCAGAGCTCTGTGGAGCGGCTGCCAGCCTTCATGGCCTGCAGTGTGCTCTGCTTTGTAGCTGGGAACTCAGTGTGAAAAGAGATGAGTAGTGCTGCACTCCTAGGCGGTGCTTGTCTTCTCTTCCCTTTCAGCAAGTGACCTGATCCTGACTTTCTCTGTGGTCTTGCGGCTCTGGGCTGGACTTAATCCATCTGCAGCATCCTACAGCCCTGCTGAATCTCAGATGTCTGCGGAGGAACGGGAGCTGAGTACTCCTGGATGCGCGGGGCCATGGCACATGCCCATGGCACCATGGCTGCTGGCATGAGCGCTACTGAGCCCTGGGGCAGTGCTGTTTGTGCCATGGAGAGCAGCCCCTCTTTGGCAACTCCTGTTATTTATTTTGGTATGCAGCTGCAAGAACCTCTCCTTACACTGTTTATTTCGTTTTGATTTGAGCGCTGCTGAAATAGTGAGTCTGAACACTTGGAGAGGACAGGCACTCAGGGGAGCAGCCCTGCAGGTCTATTGCCAGGCACTGAAACAACAAACAGAAACCAAAAGTAGGCACCTAGTGCTGAGAAACAGTCCTCTTCTGTGGTATGCTTGGGATGATGCTCTGAGCCTCGACACAGCAGTCCAAGCAAGTGCATCGTGTCTTGTCCAAAAGCTGAGAGCTTCCACAGAACAGAATAAGTGAATGAGTTCCGGCGTAAACTGCTGAGTTCAAAGTGCTGAAGGAGACATCTGGGATGCGAATCAACAGCCCAGAGGTATGGGATTAATAAAGCATTTTAATGATCTTCCAGAGTATCTGGTGGCATTTGAGGAAGTGCTGGGAACAAGCCTTTCCAAGAGTGTCCCTTGGCAGTGGGCAGCCCCTTGGGCAGCTCTGCCCCACACCACTTTGGTCTGTGAGGTGCTGGCTCTAGGTGTTCAGCCAGATGTAGGAAGGTGTGTGGTAACAGTGCATTTTTTTTGGCTTTCAGTGTAGGGCTTGATTGACCCACAGTGTTTCTTGCCAGGAGTGTAATTGAATCAAGGAGCTAAGTGGGATTAGGAACTGGTTTGGACATTTACGTGGTTATTGGGAGCTTTCGGAGCTGTGTCCGCGTGGGCTGGGAGCACGGGGGGAAATATCAGGGCAAGGGAGTCTGGGAGAGGACTGAGGGCAGCAGTGGGTCCTGCCGCAGTCTGGGGCGGCCGCTCGGCAGCAGCCCCCCCAGCGCTGGGGGCTCTCAGTGAGCAACATCTGGTCTGTGACATCCTGTTTGCACTTAAAAAGGTTGCTCTGGTGGAATTTTTATTGCTTTTTTTTGGCATCACATCCTGGCCCCTGTTAGATGGAAATTTGTCATTAATAACTTTTATTGTATTTTTGTTATATTCCCAAGCTCAGTCTGCTGGTCTCTTCCTCCCAGGCCCTGGGACTGGAGGACGGGGCTGCTCCCCTGGCCCTGTTGGTAGGCCGTGGGAGGGGCGAAAGCAGCAGAGCACCTGAAGGCAGCCGCATCAATCCCCCATCATCATTCTGCCTGCCAGCGCAGATGCCCTTGAAGCTGTCTCCAATTTTACAATCCATAAGTGAGCCACCTGCCTCCCCTCCAGTAGACACTGCAGTTAAATAGATTATTATTTTTTTTTCCACCTCCCTCATTAGGTTGTAACATAATTGAGCTGGGGATTGTTGACTTCTGGATAAGGGGCACCTTTCTGATAACCCCAGATAAGCAGCTGGCAAGCACCCTTGGCACAGGGTGCAGTGGCTCTGGAGACCTACTGGGAGGGAGCAGGGAGGAATGGGTGCTCTGACAGACCCCACGTCTCACCAGGGGAGATCACCTGCTCCCTCCTTGAGCACAGCAGCAGAAGGGAAAATGCACTGCTGGTTTTGGATTTCACCCTGGGCATTTGGAGGAGAAAAGCCCCACTGTGTGCCATCTCAAGCCCATGGAGGGGTATCAGCTGTGGGCTACAGTGCTGCCACCCGCATGAGATAAGCTCAAAAGTGCCATTGTCACCCCAGCATGACAGTGTAACCAGAGGCTGCAAGTGGAGGATGGGATCTGCACAGGCTCTCAGAGGAGGTTTCCAAGCAGGGCACCATGCGATAAGATGATATTTTGTAGCAAATTCCTGCATCTCTTTGTGGGGGGCGATGTCTGGCTATGGAGATGACAGAAATGAGCCAAGGTACTGTTCTCTGCAGCTCTCTGCTTTCCCAGAGAGAATGAGTTGTTTCCCTTTCAGATGCCTAGCCAGTCCCTGGTGTCACCAGGAGGAAAATGGCCCTACTCCCTGCTGGCTTACCACAGCTCAGTGGTTCTGGTCCAGTGCTGGGGCTAAAGTGCCCCAACAGTGCCCAGAGGGCAGGTCTCTGTGGCATCCCCTGCAGCAGGATGCCGCTCAGGATCTGGCACTGACTTCTTGGGCTTTGGTGAAGACTCATTTGCTGAACAGCAGTGTGCCCGGGTGCCCTAGAAGACCAATGGCATCCTGGCTTGTACCAGCACTAGTGCAGCCAGCAGGAGCAGGAGGTGATGGTCCACAGCTCTGGTGAGGCCGCACCTCAGTGCTGTGTTCAATGTTGGGTCCCTCATTACAAGAACACTGAGGCCCTGGAGCATGTCCAGAGAAGGGCACTGATGCTGCGAAGGGTCCAGAGCACAAGTCTGATGGGGAACGGCTGAGGGAACTGGGGTTGTTCCCATGTTTCTATGATTTTATGCTTCTATATCAGAGTGGAAACGTATCCCTCCCAAATGCCCTTTCTTGGGTGGTGGAGGGATGTTTCTGAGCTGGTTTCTCTGCAAAAGTAAATGTTCTTCTCTCATTCTTGGGGCTGTCCTGGCAGGGAGACCTCGTTGGGAGTGGGCATAGTGGGGATGGTTGGAGTAGATGATCTTAGAGGTCTTTTTTAACATGAATGATGAGTCTGTGACTCTGTGCTCTGCACCTGCAGCAGCTGGCTGGCAGCAGGGAGCCTTGTGTCCCTCTGCTCCAGGACCAGAACCATGTTCCTGGGGACCTGCTGGCCACCCTGCAGGACCTGGCGACCACTCCACAGGACTCAGTGGCTACTGGCTTCTATGGCAGCCAGCCATGGGAAGCAGCACTCCATCCCCTATTCCCTGCCTGGGCTCAATCTAAAGAGTTAATGTATGTGTTTGCAAGGGGCCCCGCGGCCTCTGGCCCCCAAAGGCAGCGCTGGAGGTAATAATCTTCTTTCAGCTCTCTTTTTTCTTTTTTTTTTTTTTTTTCCCCTTTCCCCTGCTAATTGTGGTGCTGACATGTCCCCTCCATGAAAGGCCCTTTTGTCACCAGTTTCTGGGCAGGCCCGCACCTAGCAGTGGGCTCCAGGTAGCTTGCTTGGCACAGCAGCATTCCTCCACCCCCTTTTGCCTTTCCTCTGAGGAAAGTGCCCGGGGCCCAATTCTTGCCCTGGTGCTACCTAGAGGGAGAGGTCAGCCAGTCTAGGCACTAATCCGCCCCGCACTGTATTTCTGCTGCCTCAAGTGTCCTAGCAACAGGGCTTGGTGGCGGCAGATGGAGGATGTTTGCTGCATGGTGGGGTGGCTAGCAGGGTGTGTCCAAGTGCCCTACAGCTAGGGACAGACTGACACCTGAGCCTCAAGGCTGGCCAAGTGTGGCCTTCACCTTTGGGGAATGCCCATCTCCGGGCGGCTGAACAGGCTAAGATGCAGCGTTATGCTCAGGACCCTCTGCCACATCGATTATTGGCCAATAACAATGTCCCCTTGCGATCTGCTGTGTGCTCCCTTTCCTTCCCTGTGGCCCCCTTCCAGGCTTTGTCTTGCCCTGTGCTCCCCCAGCCTTTGTCCTGCTGGCTGTTCCCATTGTTTGCACCATGTCCCAGCACCGCTATGGTGTGTGGGGCTCTGTGCTGGCAGCGCTGGGTGCTCCCCACTGCCAGGCTTGTGATTAGCGGGCACGCTGCATCTTGCATGGAGTCCCACAGCCAGCTCCTGCATATGTCAACTTTTCTGCTTTTTTTTTTTTTTTTCTTCCTTCTTTTTTTCCCTCCCCTTTCTCTTTTCAGCTCTAGCAGTGCTGAGCTCTTGCTGGGGAATTGCTAATTCAGTGCCCTTTGTCTGCTGCCCAACTGCAGAGAGGAGGGGAGGCTCGGGATTTGCTGGGGGGGATGGGTTTGGGATTTGCTCAGAGGTTTCAGATTTGCTTGGAAGTTTGGCATTTGTTTGCTCCATGTGAGGTACCTCATCCTGCCCTGCTGGGAGCAGCCAAGTGGCTGTGGGCATGAGGGATGCTGTGGTGCTGAAGGTGGGTTTGGTGGGGTCTTTAGGGTGGTTTCTTTACTTATGGATGCTTTCTTTAAAAAAAAAAAACAAACCTCATAAAACTCAGAAAATATAACAACAAGGAAACCTAAAACAGTGGAAAAAAAACCCAGTGAAATGTAGTGATGCTGCAAGGGAGGGAAAAAAAAAGTTGCTGTGCTGATTTATGGGGCTTTTTTCACAGGTCACTGCTAGCGTTGTGGAGTTGGCCTTGCTGCAGGAAAAACTGGTTTTCGGCATTCCCATTAGGAAGAAACTTGAGTGGTTGTATAATTAAAATGCAGAATAAAGAATCCTGGAGCAGCTGCTTGTGGTGCTTGGGGCACGCAGCCGCCTCCTGCGTTTGCCCTCTGCTTGCTCCGTGCTGGAGTGCACAGCGGGAAAATGCCAAATCCCTCTGCTTGCCTTATTGCTGCTCTCCCCTGCTTGCTCCCTGTAAAGTCAAACCCTTCAAATACACTTTTAAAGCAGGATGGCATGGGATGCAAAGGGGCATCTGTCCTGCGCTGGGGGTGCATGGTGATGGTGCCACGGACACCCCTGGGATAGATCTGGCCATGCTAGGGCACATTTTGAGGTGAGTGGAAGGCAGTCCCTCAGTGCCATGCCCTGCCTGCAGGATGTCAGCCCCGCACAGGGAAAATTGCCAGTTGTCAGCTGGACAATGGTGGCATTGTAGGGACAGTGTGGGGCAAAAGGGCCTCCGCTCCAGTGTAATGTTACTTTTCTATTTATGTTGCCATAGTCAATGCTGAGAAATGGCCCTATTCTCTCTAATCCCCCACTCCAGGCATGCCTGCTGGTTTGTGGTGTGGGGTTTTTTGTGTTTTTAACCCTTTCCATGCTGGAAAGTGACCAGGCTTGCAGGAATGCCAGGCTGGAGCAATCACCACCAAATTAGACCCATTGGATGCCATTCATCCTAATCTCTGAAAATATTGGTTGACTTCCTCAACAATTTCAATTAAGACCCTCTTGCACAGCCTTGACTGGCATCACACTGCCACCAGACAGATGGATTTCAAGGCACTGAGCCCTGCAATGTGTGTGGCAGGGCAGGTTCAAGGGCAGGGTGATGCTGCTGAAGGCTGCTCCCAGCATCTCGCCACGGTACCAGAGCCATGCTATGGCGTGGTGTGGAGTGTGGTGACCCTGCTCTGGGCTGGCAGCCCGGATGGGATGGGGATGCGCCACTGAGGCGGGATGTCAGAGCTTGGCAGAAACTTGTGAAAGACTGTGAAAAAGATGCCAACAGTGTGGACTGGGTATTATACAGGGAGTGCAGAGAGGTGGAATGAACGTGGAGCAGGCTCGAAGCCTCATTAGGAGTGCCATGAGGCTCAAGGCACACAAAGCCCCGAGTGTCAGGGAATCAGTACAGACACTGAGGGCGATTGGAATGTGGTCGCTGGGGTTAGGAAAAGCCCTCCCTATGGTTTGTTTTTCCTCCCATTGCCTGGCAGAGTGGTGTTCCCCACCACCTGGCTGCAAGGGGATGCTCAGGGTTCCTTGCTGCAGGTGGTGACCTGGGAGCAGATATCCCAGGCAGGGTGGGCACGGTGCCCTTTAGATGCTGTGTGCTGGAGATGAACACACAGGAGACTCAGGCTGTTTCCTTCTCCTCATGATGCTAGAAGGCTTTATCTGAGCCCCAGCCAGCCCCCACCTGAGCAGATCTTCCTCAGCATCCATCTCAGCATTGCTCTTTGCTTGAACAATATCAAAGTTGGCTCCCAAGTCCCTGCTCTCTGCAGAGCTCCCGTGCCCTGTATTTGCAAGTAAAGAGGTGTCTGGAAACAGCACCAAGCACCTGGCTGCTGTGTCTACAGCAGAGCTGGGAACCAACACTCTCCCATCACCCCTATGCCCCCGGCACCTCCCGGGGGCTGCAGGAATTCCAGGAATGCAATTGTGGTTTGGGAATTCCTGGGGGGTTGGGTAGAAGAGTGCCCAATGCTGTGTACTCCCACTCAGAGGAGGAAGTGGCAGTGGTGGTGAAGTGGGGGACACCAGTACCAGGATGAAGGTGGCTTAATGAGGCTCTGCACCTTTCCCCCCTCCAGGGAGCACCCACTCTTCAGGGTGATGCATTGCCACAGGGGCAAGAAGGGGGCACATTCCTTCCCTCATCTCTTGCTGCCTTATCTCCTGGCTGTCGGGCGGCCCCACAGTGATGGGAAGCAGAGCTGTTGCCCCCTGTCTTGCCTCCTGCCTGTGGACAAAGTCAGCTCTGCAGGATGTGCTGAGAAAAAGGGAGCTGCCGGCACATCGCTGCCCTCCCATCAGGCCGGGTAAAGAGTTGCCAGGTCAATGCATGGTGCCTTTTGCTGGAACCTGACCCGTCCTGTGCTGCTCCTGAGGGAAGCGGCTCAGTGGTATTTTTATTCTCGCCAGGGAGGATGAAGGGGAGATTGTTTGCTTGGTGTCGGGTCCAATGTGCCTGCTGCCATAGTCTGCATATTTCCCATGAGGACTGACAAATTAAAGATGCTTCCTTGATGAGTAGCCCTGATGCTCTGGTGGGCATCAATGGCCTTGTGGCCAGGGTCGCAGTGGGGACACATGGGGCAGGCTTGGAGCACTTTGTTTCCAATGCTCATTGAAGGGGTGTGGGAGCCCTGGGTTGGGTGTATCCCAGTGCCGTGGTGAGTCCAGGCTGTTCATTATCCCCTGGATGATTTGATCGTTCCCCCAGGCAGTCGTGACATTTTAATGGTTTATCTTATCGAGGAATTTGCTGGGAGGAAGTTTCTGTCTCTCCATGAGTAAATGTTTAGGAACGCTGCTGTGGCCCCAGGGGCTTGCTGGTGCTGTGTGGCTGCGGGAAGCGGGTTGCATCCTCCCCGAGCCACCACCTGCGTCACCAGCTCCAGCGGCTGCTGGCACACACACTCCCCTACAACCATGCAGTGTCCTTTTCCCCTGCATAAAGCACTGCCCTTTGCCAGGATTTGGAAGGCTGGACTCACGTGTGCTGCATTTGTGGGCTGAATTTACTTTGTGTTTGGTGGTGTTCCAAAGACGGTGCAGGGTCCCTGGGCTAGGGACAGCATGCAGTGCTGGGGAGATCTGTATCCCCATCCTGGGTGCAGCAGCTCAGCCACCTCTCTGCTGCTGCCTGCCACTGCCAGGCGCCTGTCCCGCTCTCTGTCCCACTGGCTGCATGGGAGGTCAGCGGGATGTAGCAATATCCTTAGGCCTCTTACGCGTGCATCCTGATGAGTGCCTTTTAACTTTGTTTGTGCTTTTGGATAGGAAGAGATTAAAATCCCAAACATCGATAGGTTTTAAAAATACCATCTGCCTCTGACAGTTGCTAGATTTTTTTCTGCTCAGTGTTTGAATGCTCTGCCTGCAGCCTCTCTGCTGGTCTAGTGCTGAGGTTTTGTCACTTCCCCAGCAGCACTCATGCCGGACAGCGTGCACAGACAGGGCAGCACCGCTGTATGCCACTATTTCACACCAGGGAGCTGCATATCCAGATTTGCGGTGTGCGGTGCTTTATCAGTGCGCAGCTGGCCCTACTGTTTGGCAGTGGTGATTTTTAGCAACAGAAAACTCCCACAGCTTGCTGCAGTATCACTTTGCTCCATGCTTGGGAGGCTCTGAGGTCCTGATGCCCATGCTGCTGGGGGCTTGCTGGGCTGTGGGCATGGGATGAGAGTCTTTCTCCCAGGGATGTATCAGGGAGCTTGGCCTGCTGGTGGGCAGCAGCCCTTTCAGATGTTTGCCCTACCGCGTTTTGTGCCTTTTTGAGCTGGGTGCTTTCTCATGCATTGCAGTAGAAGCCTTCTGATGTTACAGGGCTGAGCTTTCTGCCAGCAAATGATGGAGCTGTGCTTGGAAAGACTGGTGTGTTCTCATGGGGTGCCTTTTGCATCCCTAGGCTGAGCCGTGCAGGGGGTGGAGGAGGTACAGGGATGCCCTGGCAGCAGAACACACTTCCTTAACACACCAAACCCTTCTGCCATTGAGAAAAGAGGCCTGGGGGGCTGTTACCTGAGCCCCTCTGCTGAGGCATTTCTAACACAAACTTGGTGTATGCAGCAGGGAGGAAAGTGACTCCTCATCCTCCCCTAGGTGCAATCTGAGATATCCTTCTGGTAGTCCAGTGGATTATGCTGCTATGGGACAATCTGTGGGGCTTCCTGCATGGGGATGGGAGGGGCAGGGGCATGGAGGGTGGAATTGGCTGCGCTGAAGGGGCTCAGGATATCTTGAGCCAGAGCCAAAAGAAAGAGAGGAGGCAGGGAATTGCAGGTGATGGAGGGATCAGGTTGCTTGCCCTGTCGGGGCTTGCTCGGCTAAGTATGTTAAAGGCTCCTGGCCTGGAGAGGAGAGGTCCTTGGTGGGCCAGTGACATCTAGAGGAAAGGGACAGGGCTGTTGGGGTCTTATCCTGCCCCAGCTGAGCAGTCAGGTCCTGCAGCTGGAGCTGTGCTGGATGCCACATTCCAGTGCAGTGCCCTTGGGCACAGTTGTGTCCTTCAGGGCCCCTCTGTGACATCTACTCTGCGCTGTGCTTGGGCCTGGAGCTCCCTCTGCTGTCTGTCTGTCTGTCTGTCTGTCCATCCATGCGACTTACTGAGCTCTAGGTGGGGAGACCTGGGGAAAGAGCAGTGTGACCCCACAGGGACCGGCTGGTTATCCCCAGCAGCCAGCAAGGTCTGTGGGATGGGCTTTGCTGAACAGAGCTTGTCCCTTTGGGCCCACCATCCTGTCCCTCAAACTCTCTCTGCTGAAAGCTCAAAGCACCACACTGGGAGGCACCATGAGCCCCGTGTGCAACGCCAGCGCAGCACAAGCAAATATTTCCCTGGCCAGGTCCCCTGTCACCTGTCACAACCCTGCGCTCTTCCCACTGCCCTGGGAGCGTGCAGCCGGCTTGCTGGAAACCCTTTGACTTGATGTCCTGCTCTAACGTGGTTATTTGTTAACCACGAGTGTGGAATATAGGTCTGAAACCAGGGCTCTCCGGTTTTCCTTTTCCTTACACCCCATGCATGGTGCACCCATGATCCCTGCTCGCACTGCGTCTGCGTGCTGGCATGCCCTGCTCCTTGGAATGCTCCTGGTGGAGACAAGATGGCTTGCTGGGGCTTGTGGTGCTCCCACCCAGTGTTCTGCATCTCCGCTCTGGGGGAGAAACTGTGGGAAATGGTGCCTGTGTCCCCCTGTTCAGGGTACATTCTTCTCCCCTGCCTGCACCCTATCAACAGCCCCTTTGTGGCAAAAATGAATCTCTCCATTGTCAGGGTGCCTAAAAGGGCCATTTCTCTGCATCACTCGGCGTGGATACCAGGGCTTTTCCTCTGTGGCCCCCCCGCTGCGCTGGGGCCCTGCAAGAACCGCTGAGCCTGGGTTTCCACCCATCCTTCCCGTGGGCAGCAGGACTGGCAGCCCCCAGCCCTGACTCACCAGCATGAGAAAGGGTTTTGGGCTCTGTCCAGGAACAGCTTTGCTGAGTGTCTGCCCATCCATCTGAGCAGCCAGGAATGAGCCTGTCAAGATTGTCCCCTGCTCTCAGACCTGTTGGACAGTGACAGGACCTGTGGTCAGGGCATCCCTGTGTCATGAGTTTGGTCACTTCTGGTGCAAAAAAATAAGTCCTCTTTGTATCACTTCTGACGAAGTGATGCATTTGCTGAGGGAAGCATGTCTAATTAGTGACAGGACAAGGGGGAATGGCTTTCAACTAAAAGAGGGGGGTTTAGATGTTAGGAAGAAATTCTTTACTCAGAGGGCGGTGAGGTGCTGGCACTGCTGCCCAGAGCTGTGGGTGCCCCATCCCTGGTGGTGCTCAGGGCTGGATTGGATGGGGCCCTGGGCAGACTGAGCTGGTGGGGGGCAACCAGCCCATGGCAGATGGGTTGGAAGGGATCACAAAGATCATCCATTTCCTACCCAAGCCATGCTGTGATTTTATGGTTCTGTGATCACCCAGGACTTGTCCTCTGAATGCTGATTTGGGGTGGAGCGGCCTTGAGAGGCAGCACAGAGCCCTGTTGGGACATGATGGGGCAGGCTGACAGTAGCTGCAAGGAGCTGCTGAGCAGGGGGTGCACGTGGAAACCCAACCATAAAGGCAAAAAATGCGTGACATTGGGTGTAGGCTGCTCTGTGGCAGGGGAAAGCTGTTCCACAAAGCACTTGTGTAACAACATCAGCTTTGGACAAGCATATTAGCATGGCATTATTCCTGTGCCAGCCACCATTTTAGTGGGAAAACTTGCACAAATCACACCAAAAAGTAGCGTGGGAAGCAATGCATGGAGCTAATAGACATCTGAGCATTAATTTCACACTTTTCCTGACTACTAGAGCTTTGCCAAAAGACTGTTTTAAAACGATAGCAAGCCTCATTGACGTTGTTTTGTTCCTGTTTAATTTCTTTTCAAATTCAAACAGCAGGAGAACCAAGCGGACTCTGTAGGGCTTTGGAGATGGTGAAGGGTCTGAGGGCAAGATATGTGAGGAGCAGCTGAGGTCACTTGGTTTGTTTGTTTAGCTCAGAGAAGAGGAGGTGGAGGGGAGGAATCATGGCAGCCTACAGCACCTTGTGGCAGCTTGCAGCTCCTCATGGTGTCCTACAGCTCCACATGGCAGCCTACAGCTCCACATGGCAGCCTACAGGTCCTCATGGTGGCCTGCATTTCCTCACGGGGAGTGGAGGGGCAGCACTGAACTCTGCTCTCTGATGACAATGACAGAGCCTGAGGGAATGGCATGGAGCTGCGTCTGGGGAGGGTCAGGTGGGGGTGAGAAAAAGGCTTTGCCCCAGAGGGCGGTGGGCATGGAGCAGCTCCCCAGGGCAGTGGGCATGGCCCCAAGCTGCCAGAGCTTAGGGAGCGTTGGGACACCGCTCTCAGCCACAGGGGTTGGTTTGGGAGTTGCTGTGTGGGGCCTGGGGTTGGACTCAGTGATCCTTGTGGGTCCCTTCCAACTTGGGATGTTCTATGGTTCTCCTGGTCAGCTGAGGGGGCATCATGACATGGAGGACCTGGACTGTGTCCCTGTGTGGCTCCAGCACTGTGCTGCTTGCTGCAGTCTTTCGCAACCAGTTCCAGCAAAAACCAAGCTCCAGGCTGCTGTTACTCACACACCCTGGCTTGGAGGCATGCTTGCGTGTGTTGCTGGGGGGCCCCATCTGCGCTGCCCCGGCTCACTGTCTGCCGGCTCCACTCGCTCACCATCCTGCCGCAGCACCTGGGGGTTCTGACCATGAAACTGAGCAAGGCATCTTGAAAGCACTTGCTGCTTTGTGGACTGGTTGCTTTCCCCAGCCAGGAAGTGTTTTCTGGGTCATTTTCCCTTTCCTTCCTTTGGAGGAGAAGGAGTTAATGAAGGAGCAGCAGCAGCTGGCTAGTGCGGGCCAGGAGCCCAGGGAGCTTGCACTGCTGGCTCTGCTCCTGGGCATTGAGGGGGCTCGGGTGAGTTGTGGCCCAGCTTTGTGCCCCATGGGGGCCATGCCTGCTGCGAGGAGGCTGGAGCTGGGAGAGGAGGGCTCGCAACCAGCAGCGGGGCCACTCCTCCCAACGCTCCAGTTTGAAGGCTGGGCGCTGGGGAGGAGAGAGCGATGCGAGCGCTGCAGGCGCTTCACTGGGGCCAAGCTCCTGCCTCTGCCCCTGAGTGCCTCTGTTTGCGAAGCAAGGGGGCTTGCTTTCCCCTCCCCATGGCTCTGCACCACCTGGGGCTTTGGCTGCTGCTGGCTTCCTGCTGCTTCTCTTCCTCTGACGCGCAGCTCCTTGACTGGATTTGGGGCAGCCCGAAAACCACAGGGACCCCCATGGCATCCAGCATTGCAGAGACGTCGCCCACCCTGAGCACACCTCTGAGCTCAGCAGCAGCAGGGGACGTGGCCACCACACAACGGCACTGGGAGCCGGAGCCTAGCATGGCAGCACCCACAGGACAGGAGAGCACTGAGAGCACCGATGGCACCAAGCAGGGGGACAGGAGCACCGTGGGGATCACGGTGCCGACCAGCACCACATGGACTGCCGCTCCCCCTCGCAGTACAGCACCCACCCGCAGCCCCACCGAGACTCCGTGGCTCCTGGGAATGGGGAATCCCAATACGACGGAGCTGCCCTGGCAGCAGGAGGGGACAGGGGGTCCCCTGCAGAGGCCAGCAGCCACCCATCCAGGTAGAGCTCCTTTCCCTTTCCCATCAGGTGACAGTGCCCACCACCCCATGGCACAGCGATGCGGAGCATCACCCACACCACATGCTGCAGACCATGCTGGGACACGGGGCTGGGGACCCTTGGCTGCCCCCCGACTGTCCCCCACTGCTCCCAGTGCTGCAACACTGGGTGATGGGGACACGAAGCACAGCACCAACGGCAAGGGGCTGGCACTGGTTGCTGTCAGTGGGAACCAGAGCCCTTCTGCGCCTGAACTGAGGGCAGTGAGCGGTGCGGATTCTCCTCCTGCTGGTCCTCCTGAGTTTGATTTACTAACCTCCACCTTGCGAGTCACTGGCGCGGGGCTTGCTCCCTCCTTCCCCAGACTGCTGCCGGCGGGCGGGCAGTGCCTGCCCCTCCCAGCCCGCCTGCCCTTCTGCTCTGTTCTGGGCACCAACCATGTCAGATTGCCGAATTATCTCAGCCACAGCAGCGAGGCGGAAATTTGGGCTTCTTTGCATGAGTGGGAGGGGCTGCTTGAGTCTCAGTGCCACCGCTACTTGGAGTGGTTCCTCTGCTTGCTCCTGGTCCCTGGGTGTAGTGCCTCAGTCCCTGTAACTCCCCCACCATGCCAGGGCTTCTGTGAGGCCGTCAGAGACCTGTGCTGGATGCACTCGGCTGGTGGGCGCCTGCCTCTGCCCTGTGACTCTCTCCCCGAGGAGGATGGAGGGTATTCTTGTGTCTTTGTTAATGTGTCCACAGGTAATGTGGCTGGTGACCCTTGTCCGTGTCTTCCCTCTGCATGTCTCACCAGCCAAAGCCTTGCAGCACTCCAAGGGATGCTACTGCCTCGTCTCTGCGGGAGACCCCTGGCCAAAAGCCTCTTTGCCCTGCCTCAGTTTTGGGGTTTTGGCTGCTTTTGCAAGGAGGAACATCCTTGTCCCATCCTCAGGCTGTCCCCACTGGAATGGGATTTGGAGCTCTCCATGGGGGCTTCAAGGTGACCCCAGGCTGGATCTGGAGGGAGCCACAGAGCATCGCTCCCCAGCATGGGGCCAGAGTGTGACCTCGCATACGCACACTCACGTGACCACTGCCCTGCCTTGTGGTTAATGATTTACCCACGGCTAATGTTTGATCCCTGTGCTCAGAAGAGGTGCTTGGTGCCCTACTATTGCCATGAAGTGCTTTTGAGCCCTGTGTGACTTGGCCAGCAGCTAAGGCCTCCTCAGCAGGGTGAGGAGCCAAGAGTGGCAGCTTGGGGGCCAGGAACAGCCCCCAGAGCAGGGGATGAAAGCCAGACTGGGGACTCCCACTCCACCCCCTGCAGCTACACTGAATGGGGCTGTGTTCTTGTGCTGGACTCTGTGCCCTCAGGTGACGTGGAGCAGACAAGTCTGAGGGACAAGGAAGGCACACATGGCCTTGGTGGCCCCCTGGGCTGTCAAAGCAGCTCTCTGTGGGATGTGATGGGAAGGAGGAGAGGCGAGGATGGAGAGCAGCCTGGAGCATCTGGGACCCTTCCAAGGGCAGCGGGAGCCAAAGCTCTGTCATCGTGGCCCCTGGCATCCCTGTGTGATTCCATGCTAGCGCCACCTGGAACTGCAGTGGTGTCCATGGGAGAACTGTGTGGCTAGCTATGGGAGTGCTGGCAGTCCTCCACTGTAATCCGTGGGGCGCCCAGGAGTCCCCTTGGTTCAGTGTTGGGATGAAGCCATGGCTGAGAGATTCCCCTGCTTCCCACTGCACATGATCAGGAATATCGGCAAGGCGGGAGTCCTGCTGCGGGAGCGAGTGCACAATGTCGCATTGTAGTTGACGATGCTGGGATGTGAGTGCTGTGCTGCTGGCAGATGGAATCGGGATGTGTCCCTGGCTATCATGGGCTTGCTCATGTGTTGCATGGTGCAAGTCTGTTTTCTTTGGGAAGCTTCCTTGTATCATTGCCCAACTCCTGCTCTGAGCCAGGGCACAAGTGGTGTATTTGGAGAGGAAGGGGAAACCCAGAGATGGTTGAAATACCAAGGAAAGCAGGACTGTGAATTGCATTGCTAACAAAAGCCTCTTTCAGCCTTTCCCCCCCACCTCAAGCCTCAAGGCAGAGGATGGGCTGTCTGCATGAAGAATTGCAGAGATGGCTCCTACACCCCTGCCTGCATGGACCCCTGGGAGGAAGCTCTGATTTCCTCTTAGCTTAAAGCTTTTCTGAATTTGGCTTCCTCTAAGCCAAGGTAAGCACCATCCATGCTTCCCAGTAGTGTCTCTTGGGGTCAGGGCTGCTTTCTGTGCACAGAGGGGCAGCTGGCACAGCACCACATGGCATGGCTCAGCACGATGGGAGCAGCTTTACCCTGTGCCTTCATGTGCCGTCATGTGTGGGGCAACTCATGGTTGGCTGCCATCCACAGAACTGAGATTGCCAGAGAGAAAATGTCCCCCTGCCTCTAAAATGAGGCATTTCTGACATCCCTCCATCGAGGCCAGCCCTGTTGTCCTGGCTTGGCAGCCGCAGGAGCTGGAGATGCTCTGTGTGCACAGATGCCCCCATGCTTTGGAACAGAAACCCAGGTATTCATTTCTTCTTACCATCCGAAAGGACCTGTTGCCCTCCCAGGCTGGGCTGGGCTGATTTCTTTCCCTTTTTTTTTTTTTAATATATATGTTTGGTTTTATTTTTTAAAACACTCTGGAGGAAAATGCCTTGCTTCGGAGCAGGGTGGGGGTTCCTAGGCTCCTGTGCACACCCCAATATCCCTGGCTTGTGTTCAGCAGCAGGGAAGGAGGGGGGCACTGAATAGCCTCAGCTCCTCCCTTTGTGCCATCCTGGCTGGCAGCATGGAGCCTGATCCCATGCCGCAGTCCTTGGATGTTTTGGGGACTCCAAAATGGGGACTTGCACCTGGGAGCATCTGTTGGATATCTTCTTGCTCCTGGTAAATCTGGAGTTAAAAATCACCGACGCACAGCATGCTCGCTTACTCGTTCACATCAAGTTGGCACCGGCCCGAGAGGTTGACATAGGAGACGAGGAATCCAGCACCCATTGTGTGGGCGATGAGGATGTGTGTGCTGCCAAAACAACAGGAGTTTGCATCCAGAGGGCTGGCTCACACGGCCAGATGTTCAGCTGTGCCTGGTAGGAGAGACTGTCCTGACCAGAATTCCCCAAAGTGCCTTGAGAAAATGAGCTGGGGCAGGAGACGAGCTCGAAATTGAGATCATCTGGGAAGCCGGCAGGGTGCATGTCAGTCCCAGCCACTTTCCCAGGCAGTGCAAGGAAAGGGCTGGGATGGTTCCCAGCTGTGGTGACCCTATGGGGACAGGGTGATGCGAGGCTGGTCACAACTTTGGAGCAGGCATGGGTGTGCAAGGACACAACCCATGGCTGCACCTGCGAGATATCTCATTTTATTGGAGCTCTGGAATGCCATGCCACCCTAATTGGAGAGCCAGCAGCAGGTATTGGAATCTCTTTTGGGAGCTGCATCCTCATTCTGCAGCTTGAGGAATGCTGCTGCCTCATCTGACTTGCGGTCTACTCCCCAGCACTCCCTGCTCTGTTCCAGTGCACATCCTGGTCCTTGGGTACGGTACCGTTCCATTATGTGGGTGTGCTACCTGTGCCCTGGCACCTTTTGTCCAGGATTAAGATTGTCCAGATCCAGCAGGGTGGCAGCCCATTGAAGACTTAAGACTTCTCTTGCCATGTATAAAAATTCCTCTCGTTTTCTGGAGTAAAGGTCCCTACTGACTTTGGGAAGCTACATCTGTCCAGGCAATGGGGTCGGGAGCAGAGTTAGCTGCAGAGAAAAGCATTGAAATGTTCCTCTGGGGACGATGAGTGTTGGGGTCACATCCACAAGATGAGAAAATGAAGTAGCTATTAATTGGCACAGGCTCAAAATAGCCGGAAAGTTCACTGTTGGGTTCCCTCGTGGCTGGATGGGTCTCTTAGGTTCAGCAGCTGCAATGTGAAGCAGAGCCCATGGCTGCCTCATGTCCCCAGGCTGTGGAGCAGCATCACTGGGAGAGCAGTGGGTGGCCCTGGGCAGTGTCCCCAAAGGCAGTGGAGTGGAGGGACCTGCTGAGTTTGCACATCCTTGCTGTGCTGTTTGTCACCATCCCATCTCCCTCCTCTTTGCAGAGAACCTGAGCACTGAGGTCAGCCTCCTGGAGCTGATCGGAGACCCACCACCAGAGGAGATCATCAAAATCTACGGCCCTGAAAACAACCCTGGCTATGTCTTTGGACCCAATGCCAACACAGGCCAGGTGGCCCGGTACCACCTGCCCAGCCCCTTCTACCGAGACTTTTCTCTCCTCTTTCACATCCAGCCCACCACCCCACAGGCCGGCGTGCTCTTTGCCATCACAGACTCCTCTCAGAGCATCATCTATGTGGGTGTTAAGCTCTCAGACCTGCAGATGGGCAAGCAGCAGATCATCTTCTACTACACTGAGCCAGGCTCGCAGAATTCCTATGCAGCTGCCACCTTCACTGTGCCCACCCTGCTCAACCAGTGGACACGCTTTGCCATTAGCGTGGAGGAGGACGAAGTCATCCTCTACCTGGACTGCGAGGAGCATGAGCGGGTCCACTTTGAGCGCTCCCCAGATGAGATGGAGCTGGAAGAAGGCTCCGGGCTCTTTGTTGCTCAGGCTGGAGGGGCTGACCCAGATAAATACCAGGTAATGCCTTGGTCACCCCAACCAGCACCTCCGAGGAGGAGAGAAGCTGGAGGGATGTGTCACCAGCCCATTGATTCAAGGAGATAGAACTGACCTCTTTGTCCACAAGACAAACCAGAGGACATGCTCTGTGTGCATCACCTAGGCAAGAAGAATTGGCTTAAGGTGCCATCATGTTATGTTCATGGGCAACCCCAAGGCAAAGCTCTCAAGGCAGGAGATGATATGGTTAACACTGCAGCATCCACCATGGCCCCCAACTTTTTCAGCAAATGCTCCCTTTGAGCCTTTGCTTACTAAAAATACCCATCTCCTTTGGTGCCTACTAACTGGGCTGGTGAAATGTCTCTCTTAGCTGGAAAAAATGTTCAGGCTGGAGCATATATTTGTTGGACGACATTTGGTCATATCTGCAGGAAGACAGATGAGAGCTGGGAGGGAAGGTGATAGCTCAGTCTGTGGATTGAGAATGATTCACATGTTAGATAAGATTTACTGAAAGTGTGGGAAAATTCAGCTGACGTGGAAATCCCTGACAGTGTGTGTTGGAGGAAAGCTGCTCTGTGAGGTTTCACTTGGGCTGAGTGTGCTCTGCCCAACAATGTGATGGTGCTTCTACGAAGGAGCTTTGCAAAGTGCGTTTGTGAAATTAAACATTGCCTTGGCTCATGAACAGAGCCATTAAACCAAATGGGGCAGGAGGCTGCGAAAAGCTCACCGGGAAGGTGTTAATGATTGATGCACTGGGGACCAGTGGTTGAGGAGGCTCCAAGGGGTCTCAAGAGCAACTTCTTCCTTTGAACCTTCTGGGACAGCAAGCCACATCTATGGATGAAATCCTCCCCAAGAATTTTGGTGGAGATTTGGGAGGCAGATGCAGGAAAAAAGCCCGGAGCAGAGCATAGATGCTTGTGCCTTTCTAGCAGGTGATGTTTGTGCCCTGGGGAGGAGGCTGTGAGTAAGCGCTTGCAGAATGGCCCTCTTGCTGTCCGCCCCCAGTTCTCCTGCAGGGAATAAGCAGGCACTGAGGAAGGGGAGGCTGAGTCCTTGCTGCTCCCCAGGCTCTGCCCAGCAGGCTCTGCATCTGCCCGGCATCTGACTGCCTCATGACCCAGCCCATACTATTTGCGGCCGACAAGGCTGATTAAATCCTGGCCCCCAGACAAGCAGCGGAGGCAGCCACTGGCAGGCAGCATTTACCATAGAATATCCTGCATTGGAAGGGACCCATAAGGTTCAGCATCCAACTCCTGAAGTGTGCTGCATGTTGGTGGTACAGAGCTGAGCATCCCCCAGGAGATGGGCTGGAGGAGCTCAGAGCCCATATGGGTGGCATTTCCTTGGAGGAGTGGTTATAGTTCCATATGTTTTTATGTACAGATAAACAGCTAACAGCCAGCCTGGCTGCACTGCAGCTGCCTCTCGTTCTTGTTTTCTCAAACCCCTTGTGTTTCCTGAGCACGCTGTGCCTTCAAGCAAGCTGAAATGTTGTTTTAGGTGTCCTGCCCAGCAACAAGGCATCTTTCCTCTCCCAGCCCTTGTCCCTGCTGGGATCAGAGCATGGTCATGTCCTGTCCTGGCAGCAAGGAGCTGGGCTTTGTCGGGTGGTGCTCTGTCCTCCAACCAGTGCCCTCCTAGCAGGTAGCTCTGCTGAGGGGCTGTTCTTGAGGTGGCCTACTTAGGAAAGAATTTGTGGAGGTTTGTTGTATAAATAAGCATTCTGGATGTGCACAGCGCTTGCAAAACCCAAATAAATGGTAAGGATGTGGGGATTAGCCTAAGAAATACAAAACTGGAGCTTTCCAGTAGCAGGCTGGAGCTGGCAGGTGTCCCTTGCTGGGGAGCGGTGAAGAAGAGAGGCCAGTTGGGGTGAGGAATGCTCTGGCAAGGGGGAAATGAAGAGCACATCCTGAACATTTGCTGTAAAAGCCTTGCTGTCTGGCTGCCCAAAGTCCGCCTGCGGCCTCTCAGTGCCAGCGCAGGCAGACGGCTTTTTGCTATGGATCAGCATCCAGCAGCACAGGGCTGCTGTGATCCACCTCTGTTCTGGGGATGTGGTGCCCAGGCAGGAGGGACCCGATATACATCCATCCCCAATGGCATGATGTCTTGCAGGGTGTGATTGCTGACCTGAGGCTGCGAGGGGACCCGCGGGCAGCTGAACACCAGTGCGAGGAGGAGGAGGAGGATGACACCGAGGTGAGTGCAGAGTGGCTGCAGCCTCAGGGCTCCTCCTTGGCTCCTGGGCTGAGCCGCTCTGTCTCTCCCTGGCCGAGCGCAGGCATCCGGAGATTTTGGCAGTGGGGCAGAGGACAGGCACCATCCCTCGGGAAAGGATAAGGTGAGTTGGCATTGCGCTCAGTGGTGATACACAGACTGGGGGAACTCAAAGTCAGTGTCCCCTTGTCACTGGCACAGGACATCCCAGGGCTGCTGGATGCCATCCCTGTCACCTCCCCGCCCGTGGCGGCAGGCAGCGAGACAAGGAGCAGTGCGGGCTCCCCCCAGCAGGCGGAGAGGACCAGAGTGGAGGAGAGGCTGCAGGTCTCTACAGGAGGTAACAGCAGCCACCATCCATTTCCATCCAAGCCACCACCATTCCATTGTGCCACCATCCCAGTGGTGCTGGTCCCTGGCACAACGGGGTCCATCTGCCATGCCTGCAGGCACTGGCCCCAAGGGTGAAAAGGGGGAGAAAGGTGAACGTGGCCTGAAGGGGGACTCGGGAACCAGTGGCATCTTGGGGACAGGTACTGCCAAGGGCGAGAAGGTAAATGAGGGGGTGTTGGGGCTGCCTCTCCCACCAGACTTGAGAGATGTGTCTCTGTTTGACACTCATCTGTCTCTATTTCTGTTCCCCAGGGGGAGAAAGGTGAATTGGGCATCAAGGTGAGCACTGCTGGGGAGCTGGGCTGGGCTGCAGGGCCAAGCTGTGCCCATGCTGGCCACAAACCCTGGAGTGCAAAGGGGTCACACCACTGGGCACGGTTGGACACTTTTCTGTCTTCTTCCCAGGGCAGTGCTGGATTTGGCTACCCTGGCTCCAAGGGCCAGAAAGGCGAGCCAGGAGAGCCTGGCCCCCCCGGCCCTCTTTCACGGCACACTGACAGCTTGTCGCTGGAGAAAGTCATTGGCCCCCCTGGCCCCACTGGCGCCCCAGGGAAGGATGGGGCCCCTGGCAGGGATGGCGAGCCTGTGAGTCTAGCCCCCCTCTCCTGTTTCTCCTTTCTCCTCTGCACTCTGCTCATCTCTTTCCTTTGCCATCCCTAGGGTGATCCTGGCGAGGATGGCAAACCTGTAAGTGGGAAGGGTTGCGGGATATTGCACAGAACAGCTGCTCTGTGCCCCACCACCCACTGATGCCTATCCCCTGCTCCCCTTTGCAGGGTGAGATGGGGCCCCAAGGGTTTCCAGGGACACCAGGAGAGTCTGGGCAGAAAGGGGAGAAGGTGAGCAAGTGTGCTGATGGCTGTGCTGGTGGCCATACCAGTGACAGTGGCCACGGTGGAGCAGGCAACCAGCCTGTGCTTGTGAACCATGCTCTCCTCTCCATCCCACAGGGTGACCCCGGTATGGGGCCAAGGGGCCCCCCGGGACCACCAGGTCCCCCCGGACCGCCAGGACCATCCTTCAAGCAGGACAGGCTGGTAGGTACCCCTGGCACCTGGGAGGCTGTAGAGCATAGCATGGAGACACCGTGGGACAGCATCCCTGTACTGTTGGACACCTCAGCCCTGATGTTTTCTCTATGCTTCTTCCCTAGACATTCATCGACATGGAGGGCTCGGGGTTTGGTGGTGACTTGGAGACCCTGCGGGTGAGTGCAGGACCCCTTCTCTGCAAGGAGTGAGGGATGCACTTGGCCATTCTCCCCTTCTTCTTTTGCAGGGCCCACGAGGGCCACCTGGTCCCCCAGGTCCCCCAGGTGTGCCTGGCTTGCCGGGGGAGCCGGGAAGGTTTGGGATGAACAGCACAGACCTGCCAGGACCACCAGGGCTGCCCGGCAGAGATGGAACACCTGGGCCTCCAGGGCCAGAGGTAGGTGCTGAGTGACCAGCGGGAGCATCCCAGGGCTGTCCCATGGTGGTGGCAGCTCTGTGCCCACTGAAGCCACCTGCACTGAAGGCGCCTCCTGGGCATCTTGCAGGGTCCTCTAGGTCCTCCAGGAAAAGATGGGATGCCTGGACCACCAGGACCCAAAGGAGAGCGGGTGAGCATCCCTCTTTTCATGCACCCAAAATGTCTCTGCTTTCTCCTGGGGCAGCTGCTGCTTGGTCCCCTGGAGTATCTCTGGAGGCCCCAGCTCCATGTGGCCCCCAGCTCACTCCTCTTAACAACCTCTTCTCCTTCCTCCTCCTCTCCAGGGTGACATGGGCGACCTTGGCCTTCCTGGAGCGCCAGGACCCAAGGTAGGGTTCTCTGGGGTGCTGCACTGGGGGTAAATCTTGTGCCACATGGAGAGGAGACTACTGGAACTCTTGGTGCCCTGGCTCAAGGGTGCATGGGGCTGCTGCCCACGCGATGCCATGGGTCAGTGGGATGTCCTCAAGCCTGGAGCACAAAGGGAAGGGTAAACTGCCCACAAGGGGAATGTTTTTCTGCCTTTAAACATGAGAATAGCTCTTAAAGGAGCCAGTGGGCACATGTATCTGCTTGGAAACACACTGCTGCATATCTTTCTTCTCTCTGTCTCCACTCCTCCTCTAACCAGAGCAAACCACCTCCTCTCCCCTCTTGTCTGCTCCAGCTTCTTTCTTTCCCTGCCTCTGGGAGAGACAAGAGGTAACAGCATGCAGGTGGCATGTCTGGAACTGCATACTTGTCCTTTCCGTCCCTGTGTGGCGAGGCTGCCCCTTGCCCACTACAGCCCCCAGCTCAGCTGTGGAGGTTCGAGCTGGGGGCCAGAGCTTTGTGAATTGACATTCTGAGGTGCCATGAGCACTGAGAGCATAGGTGGGGTGGGGATGGAGACTGCACCACTTAGACGCTCATAACAAAATGTGGGATGCATGTGAGTGTCCCCCTTTGGTGCAAAATTCACCCCAGTGTCAGGGCAGCATGAAAAAGAAAAAAAAAAAAAAGAAAAAAAAAGAAAGAGAAGTATTTATGGTTGTAGAAGAACCTATGGTGGCCACCGTGCACATTGCACAGTGACCTGGGGTACTGTGCTATGTGGGGATGGCTCTGCACATCCCATCCACTCCTTTGTTCTTTTCCCTTTGCAGGGCAGCAAGGGAGAAGCAGGACCAGCCGGTCCCCCAGGAGAGACTGGCTTGGCTGGCCTCCCCGGGCCAGTTGGACCCCGAGGGCCGCCAGGGCCCCCAGGTCCACCAGGGCCAGGGTATGAGACTGGATTTGTAAGTGCTGGGAGCTTTCATGGGGATAGTGGCAGTGCTTGTGGGATGAAGGGGACAGGCACAGCTCATCCCCTTCTCATGTCCCAGGGTGACATGGAGGGCTCTGGGCTGCCACTCACCACCGGCTCCCCCGGACCACGCGGCCCCAGTGGACCACAGGTAGCTGCTGTTGTGCCCCATCCCTCCCACCTACCCCCTCCTGGTGCATACCGTGTGGCTGCTGTGCGCTCACGACCCCTCATCCTTGTGGCTTCTGCAGGGTGTGCCAGGACTACCAGGGATCAAGGGCGAGGTGGGCAGCCTCGGACAGCCCGGCCCGCCAGGCCCTAAGGTAGGAGTGGGATGTTGGGAGGGATGAGGTGGGTGAGACGTGTCAGGATGCTGTGCCTGTGCCTCACACTGTTCTGATGCTCTTATAGGGGGATGCTGGTGTGCCTGGTGTGGACGGCCGCCCTGGCCTGGAGGGCTTCCCTGGACCGCAGGTAGGAGCCACAGCCCCATCCCTGCCCCAAACTCTGCTCCTTGCTCCAGACAAGGATGCATGCTGCTCTTGTCCTAGACCCCATCTGCTCGCAGACACCTCCATCCCTCCAACATCACACCAAACACCTCATAGGGCCAGTGCCTTCCTTGTGCTCACTCATGCTTCCATCCCTTCACAGGGTCCAAAAGGCAACCGTGGGAGCCCTGGTGAGAAGGTAGGTGTGGGCTGGGCACTGCTGGGATGCGAGTGGGGCTGATTGGTGGCAGCTGGGTCTGACAACCTGTGTCCTGCAGGGTGAGCGAGGCCAAGACGGTGTGGGGCTACCAGGCCCCCCTGGCCCACCTGGTCCGCCCGGACAGGTCATCTACATCTCAAGTGAGGATGTAAGTAATGGCTTCTGGCACCCTCAGTTTGATGCCCAAGTGCTGTGCCATTCCCATGCTGGGGGGAGCTAAATCTGGGGGGAAAAGCACCTGTCCAGCCCCTATCGTGTGGAAAAAACAGGGGACCTCTGTGGTAGCTCTGCCTGTGCTGCAGGCTGGCCTCCAGAGCAAAGATCCCATTAAAAAAAAATGTTTTGACTGTTCTTCTAGAGGCCTTTGGCAGCTCTGCCAGGCCCAGAGGTAGGTACCACCCCACTGCCCCCATCCTTACCTGGGCAGTGCACCCGGACAGCCGCCTCTTTGCTCACTGTGTGCTCCTCCTGCAGGGCAGACCAGGACACGCCGGTTTCCCAGTGAGTGTCAGGGTGCCAGCAGCAGGGCAGCCCCTAGGTACCAGTTGGGTAGCTGATGTGGGCTCTGCTCCTCTGCACAGGGCCCAGTGGGACTGAAGGGGGATCGGGGATCACCCGGCATCCAAGGTGCACCGGGGATGAAGGTAACAGCTCTTGGTCCCTCTTTCTTCTGGCTGGTGCCAGCCCTACGACACTGGGTTTGTGCTCCATTTGTATGCCCCTTGCAGGGAGAGAAGGGAGAGCCCGGCATCATCATCAGCCCAGATGGGACCGTCATCACTGCCAACGTGAAAGGACAGAAGGTAAGTGCACCATGCCGGAGCACAGTGCTGCTGGTGGTGCTGCCATCCTGGTGCTGATAACATTTCCCTGTTTGACATTTCCACAGGGGGAGCCTGGGCAGCAGGGACCAATGGGCCCATCTGTAAGTCAGCATTGCTACTCTCCTTGCGCCTATTGAGGGATGGGGCTTCTCCAGCGCTCTGAACATACCTCTCCTCTCTCTTTTCCCTCCAGGGCCCCCATGGACGAGCAGGGATGAAGGGAGAAATTGGCTTTCCGGGCAGACCTGTAAGACCCATTCCTGGTTTGTTTTCCATCCCTGCCTCTGCCTCTCGGCTTTTGGCTCCTCCACCTTGGTGCTCTCCCAGCATGCCTGCCTGACCCCAAAACATTGTGTCCACATGGGATGGTGGGGATGGAGGCAATGCTGGGGATGGAACACAAGGGCAGGGACACCAGCTCTGGCCTCTGCACCATGACATGGGGACAGGAGTGAGGCTGATGTTGTGCCATCAACAGGGACGTCCTGGCATGAATGGGCTGAAGGGTGAGAAGGGTGACCCAGTGGACATCAGTGGTGTGTTGGGCTTGCAGGTGAGTGCAGCTGCATGGAAAGGGGGACAGGGGACCAAGGGATCCTGCATCCCTTTGGCACAGGGCACAGTCCCCTGCAGGAACCTGTTGCGCTGTCCAGGACCCTGATGCATCTTCTCTCCTCCTCCAGGGTCCCCCTGGCCCCCCAGGCCCCCCAGGCCCTCCTGGGCCGCCTGGCAGCGTGGTCTATGACAGCAACAACGTGAGTAGTGCTGCGGTCCTCTCGGTGCTTGGTAGGGTTAGAGAGGGCACCCTGGTGCCATCTGCCAGAGTTGGCTTGTAGGCTGGTACCAGCAGCTGCTCTCTGTGTCCCTGCAGGGCTTCAGTGATGCCAGCCGTCCTTCCTTCCCGGGTAAGGGGAGTTCTGTACCCTGGCACCTCCTGGCAGTCTGGGGATCCCAACCAAGGGTGCCTCTGTTGGAGTGGTGGCCGTGGGGCTGCACCTCTGAGACGGCATCACCCATGTGCTCCCCACAGGTTTCTACCAGTTTCCAGGTCAAAAGGGAGAGAAAGGAGATGTGGGTGCCCCGGGGCCCCCAGGTGAGTGGCACATCCCCACGGACAGAGAGACGAGTGGTGGGTGCCCTGTGCCCACACTGTCTCTCTCTCCCCAGGCCAGTTCCCCTATGACCTGAGCCGGTTCAGTGCCAACCTGCGGGTAAGCTTTGCCTCATGGGCATGTCCTCAGCACCTGGTCTGGTGCCATCTGGGGCTGTGGGGTGCACCCAGCTGCTTCTCCTAAGGCCACACCTTCCCACAGGGTGACAAGGGAGAGGCAGGTCCCAAAGGAGAGAAAGGCGAGCCAGGTGGCTCCACACTCTATGGCCCCAGTGTCAGCGGGCCACCAGGGCCCCAAGGCTATCCTGGTCCACCGGTGAGTACCCCCCACCCTGCCATGAGTATCCCCCACCCTGATGGTGAGTACCCCCATGGCACAGGGGCCAGCAAGTCTGGGTGCTGGGGCTGTGCCTTTGTTTCAGTGATGCTCTTTCACACTATTCAGGGTCCAAAAGGGGAGAGCATTGTTGGGCCACCAGGGCCTCCTGGACCACAGGGCCCCCCTGGCATTGGCTACGAAGGGCGGCAAGGCCCCCCTGGCCCTCCTGGCCCCCCCGGCCCACCCTCTTTCCCAGGCCCCCACAGACAAGGTGAGTACCTGCCCTGTGTCTCTGCCTTTTCCCCAGCGTGGGACATCACTCACCATCTCACCCTCCTTCCACTCAGCGATCAGCATCCCTGGTCCCCCTGGACCGCCAGGCCCCCCCGGGCCACCAGGCACCAGTGGGACATCCCTGGGGGTGAGTTAGGGCTGGGATGGGTTGGAGGTGTCACCATGTCCCCATGCTGAGGCTGAGCCCCATCACTCTGTGCCTGCAGCTGCGCACCATGCCCACATACCAGGCCATGCTGAGCACTGCACATGAGCTGCCTGAGGGGGGGCTCATCTTCCTGGCTGACCGGCAGGAGCTCTACGTCCGCCTGCGCGGGGGCTTCCGCAGGGTGCTGGTGAGTGGGGACAGGTGGCACTAGGCTGCTCCAGCTGGGGTTTGGCACCATCCTTCTGGGAATGCTCTTGGGGCGGGGAAAGCAGCTCTGCTCTCACATGCTGTGTCCTTGCAGCTGGAGGAGCACACCCTGGTCCCCAGCTCAGCGCTGGTGAGTCCCATCCCTGTCCCTTCCATGTCCCTTCCATGTCCCCTGCACAGATCCGTGCAGCCCTGAGTGCTCTCTCCCTTTTGCCCCAGGACAATGAGGTATACGACAAGCTGCCCAGCATCCACTACGGGGGGGCCCAGCAACCCATGCACCCCCTGCGCAACCACAGCCCCCCGCCCACTGCCCGGCCCTGGCGTGGGGATGAGGTGGTGGCTAACCAGCACCGCCTGCCCCAGCCGCCCCTGCTGCAGCAGCACGAGCTCCTCAACAGCTACTACATCCACCGCTGGCCAGATCCGGCCCCCGTGGCCGCTCATGTGCACCAGGACTTCCAGCCTGCTGTGAGTGCCTCTGGTCCCTGCCCTGGGCAGGGAGATGGCATGGGGTATGACATGTCCCTAACACTGCTCATCTCCTTTGCAGCTGCACCTGGTGGCCTTGAACACCCCACTGAGCGGTGGCATGCGTGGCATTCGTGGTGCTGACTTCCAGTGCTTCCAGCAAGCCCGGCAGGTCGGGCTGGTCGGCACCTTCCGTGCCTTCCTCTCTTCCCGCCTGCAGGACCTGTACAGCATCGTGCGCAGGGCTGACCGCACTGCTGTGCCCATCGTCAACCTCCGGGTATGGCCCCAGCCCCTTCCCAAAGCCCTTCACTGTGCTGTGTCCCTCCACGTGGCACCCAGAGCTGCCATCAGGCTGCCTGGCAGGAATGGTGACTGAAGAGCATCCCCTGCTTGGGGCTGCTGGGAGCCACAGGTTGGAGCTCTGGAGCTGCAGAACTCTTGGGATGGGCTGACCCCTTTTTCTGCCCCCAGGATGAGGTGCTCTTCAGTAACTGGGAGGCCCTCTTCACCGGCAGCGAGGCACCGCTGAGGGCTGGAGCCCGCATCCTCTCCTTTGATGGCCGAGACATCCTGCGGGACTCAGCGTGGTGAGCATAGGGCCACTGTTCCTGCCAGGGTGCAGTATGTGGCTGCTGCAGGCAGAGAGGGGACAGGGTTGGAGTGGACACTGGGTACTGTGCACTGCATCCTGTGCTGACAATCCCTGAGTACTGGGTATTGCATGCTGCATCCTGCCCTGGTCATCCCTGCAGGGAGGGCGGCTGGGGACTGGATCCCATCACAGCAGCCTCACATCCCTCTGCCTTTCAGGCCACAGAAGAGCATCTGGCATGGCTCAGATGCCAAGGGCCGTCGCCTGCCCGAGAGCTACTGTGAGGCTTGGAGGACGGAGGAGCGTGGCACCAGCGGTCAGGCTTCCTCACTGAGCTCAGGCAAGCTCCTGGAGCAGTCAGCCAGCAGCTGTCAGCATGCCTTTGCTGTCCTCTGCATTGAGAACAGCTTCATGACTGCCACCAAAAAATGACCCTGCTCTCTGAGTGCTGCACACCTCCTTGGGGAGGCTCTGCTCCCTGCCACACTCCTACCTTTACCCCACTGGGTTTCTTCTCCCCCAGACCTAAAGCCAAAGAGTATCGCCATTGTCACTGCTCTGTCCTGGAGGGGGCTCACCCCCACCCCTGAGCATAAGGGCAGCCGTGGGCTGGCTGCCTTCTTCCTCCTGTACCTCTGGTTCCACTTCTTTTCTAACCCCTTGTGTTTAACCACTTCAGCTGTACCCTTGTGTCAGCCACGTGCTCCTCCTCCCTGCTCAGATGCTCACCAGGGAGGCTGGGTAGGGAAGGATGCTCTGCAGGCAGGTTTTGAAGATGCTGTGCAGTGTCACCTGCTGGAAAGCCCTGCTCTGTCCTGGCCAGGAGCTCGGGGCCAGCCCCAAATCCACATTGCAAGGGGTGCGGCATCTCCAGTCCACCCAAGGAGGACCCCAGCTATCCCCTCCCAGGTGAGGACCGACCCATGGTGGTGGTGGGGCTCCCTGGTGCCTCGTTCCTCTGCAGTCTCCATCCTCCCCAGGTAAGACCCATCCTATCCGGCCCTGCACCTCCTCTCTATCATCCATCCCTCGCGGGGCACAAGGTGAGCCCTGGTGTCTGGTCCCCATATCCGCCCCAAAGCCCCCATCCATTTCTCCCTACCCCTGTATAGGGTCAGGCTCTGAACCCTCTGTGTGCTCCCCGCCCCAGGTGCTTTCAGCACAGCTCAGTGGGGACTGAGGGGGTGCACAGGGCAATGGGACAGCCTCACTGCTAGGGCAGGAGTGGGGTGGCCTGGCATGCCCTTGGCATGTGTTTACATGCATTTGCGTGTGTGCGCATGTTGACCACTTGTGGTACCTAGGCCAGACACTGCCAGCACCTGCTGGGCCACTGCTATTGTGCCCTGGGGGCCACAGCGGAGCAAAGACAGTTTGCATTGGTGTGGGCATATCCAAGGTGCTAAAAAAAAAAAAAGGAAAAAAAAAATAAATCTGTAACTAGCTTTTTATTATTTTATAGAAATTACCATAAAAGCTGTGCAAGTCACACGGCGTGTATTTCTTACAGTCTACTGTATTTTGTGTAATTAATGGAATTTAAAGCCTGTGGATCTTTATATTTTTTGTCAGTTGTGTCCCATAAACCATTTTCTAAAGGCACTGAATAAAGAAACGTTATCCTCTTGTAGCCTGGCTCCATGCAGCTCTGCAGGATGATGGGGGTACCCCTTGCGTGGTGCCCTTTGTTGCTGTGATGGGCATCCTGCCTCTGTCGGGGTATGTTTGGGCCCCAAGTAAGGGTTGGAAGGACAACCCTCGGGGCTGGGTGCTAGCTGTGTACTGCCAGCATCTTGCTTTGCACCCAGGTCATGGGGCAGCTGGGGCAGAAAGCTCAGCACCGTCAGAAGGATGGGAGGTGAAGCATATGCTGGTGGTGACACTCGTTGGTTGAGCCATGACCAAGGTTGACTGAGCCATGCCAAAGGAGCCTGTCCATCTGTCCATCCTGCCTCACTGGGTGCTGGCACTCAGGCTTGCATGGCCGCTGCCTCAGGGCTCTTCTCCTGCAGTTGCCCCTCAGTGGGGATCAGCTCTGGTGGCTGTGGGTGGCCGCTGTGCCGGATGACCACCACCATGGCCACCAGCAGGTAGACCAGTGCCAGCAGTGAAAAGTAGCCAAAGTAGACATAGAACTGCAAGAGAGTGGTTCTGCAGCCAGCCCCACACCACTATGGGAACCCGCCCTCCTTGATGCTCCCAGCCCCATCCTACCTGGGGGTGCACAGAAAGGCCCAAGCCCCTCTTGTCAGCCACAATGATGGTGATGACAGTCTTCAGCATGGTGCCAAAGAATGTGTTGACTCCAAAGACAAGGGCGCAGAGCTCTTTGGATAAGGAGGTAGCTATCTGGAAACTGAGAGATGAGGAGGGTGGTGAGCAGCAGCCCTGCCACCACCCCACACACACACCCCAAAGCCCTCCCAATGAGGGGTCAGAGTACCACGCACATGGCGATGGGAACCAGAAACTGGTAGGAGCCACGGAAGAGGACATAGGCTGCGTAGCAAAGCCAGATGTTTCCGGTGGTGTTCATGAGTAGCAGCAGCCCTGCCTGGATGGCTGTCACCACCCCAATCACCAGTGCTGACCGCAGTGCCCAGTGGATCTTCAAGTAGCCGGCCGCAAAGGAGGCGATGGCTCCTGGGCAGGGGGATACGGGGGACACCATCAACACTTCACCATCAGAACATGCTGCTCCACCACATCCTCAAGTCTACTGACACCACCCCACCCCACATAAAGCACTGTGAAGACCCTGTCCCCAGGACATGCAACGGGATGAGGTTGTCCCACCCCACATACCCAGCAGCGTGGAGGCAGCATCCACCCCACCGTTGTACAACCGCCGGTTGTCCCTGGCTGGGTAGATGTCGTTCCAGAGGATCTGCACGTAGTACAGCACCAGGTAATAGCCAGCTGAGTTGAAGATCCACCAGAAGGACCAGAGCTGGAGCCGGGACTGCTTGGCCACCACACACACCTCCCGCAGCATGCGGCACAGCACAGCCTGGCGCCAGCCCCCCATCACCGTGCCACCGTCCCCACTGTCTGTCTTATCCCTACTGTCCATCTTATCCAGCTCAGTGGGCACAGCACCATTGCAGGCCGCCTTGGCCCTGTTGAAGAAGAGGCTGCGCTTGGGCCGTTCCAGGAAGAGGGTGAGGAGCAGGCCAAAGGTGACGAAGCCCAACGAGACGTAGTTGAGGGTGAGGAAGGAAACACTGCCAAGCGTAACGCAGAGCTGCCCCAGCACTGAGCTGGTGAAGACGCCCAGGAGGACGGAGGAGCGGGAGTAGCTGGCCATGCGCTGGTAGCGGGACGGTGCAACAAGGGAGAAGATGTAGGAGGAGTAGGCGATGCGTGCGGCCATGGTGACACCGTAGAAAAATTCCATCAGCTGCATGGCCAAAATGGAGGTGCCCAGCACCAGCAGTAGCCAGATGGAGATGTGGCTCAGGCTCTGCAGCACCAGCACCGGCTTGTAGCGCAGGTAGTCTGTCAGCAGGAAGATGGGCACCAGCACCGCCATGTAGGAGTACGTCAGCACCGGTGTGATCACGTTAGTCACCTGCCATGTGTGGGGGAAGGCCAAGTGCTGTGTGACCCTCCCGGGGAGGAATTCGGCCCCACATGCTCGGCCCAGCTGAGCCCTGGCCCCCTCCTGTGCTGGGAACATGGCGTTCCCATGGAGGCTGGAAGCAGGGTCAGCATTGCTTAGCAGAGGAGGATTGCTTAACCCCCTCGCTGCCAGCAGCCCCAGCCATGCACCCCAGCTGCCCCATCCCCAGTAGCACAAAGTGAGCTCAGCCTTCCATCCCGCCAAGAAACGCCTTCACCCCAACAGTGGCTTCCAGGCATATGAGGAACAGCAGCCACCTGACCCCAAGCTGCCAGGTGCTGGCACCCATGCTGGGAGGTGCACAGCTCAAGACCCAGTGCCAGTGGCTGAAAGAGGTGGCACCGGGGCAGAGGTACACACATCTCACCTCCACCTGCGTGAAGTTCTTGTCGGGTCCCAGCAGGTAGGGTGTGATGAAGCTCTCCCCAGGCCGGATCTGCGTCATGAAGCCATAGAAGCACAGGTAGAAGACCTGCAGCTTCCAGCGCTGCTCTGGCGCCGTCTCCACAGGTGGCTTCTTGCTCTCGTCCTGCTGGGGCATGGTGGCAGCACTGTGGTGGGACAGGGGCTCGCGCCTGGGTACCATCATCTACGCGGGCGCTGCTGCGCCAGGCTGCTGTGCTCCGGCTGCCGGCACTCCCCAGTGCATCGCTGCAGCTTCTGGGGAGAGAGCAGCGTTTGGCACAGCATCAAACTCCTCCGTAATAGCAACACAAATAAACTAACTTCTCTCCCCAGGAGGTGTTCTTGCAACAATGTAAGCCCATGGAGATCAAAAAGAGCTTTATTTTGCCAAAGGGGGCCCTCCGTTTTGGGCAGTGTTTTCAAAGCATGCCTCAAGATCCTATGGATGCACTGCGGTGGGGCTGTCCATCCCCCCACCCACCACACTGCCGCCTGTTTTAAAGGCAGGGGAATTTTGCCCCCCCCCCAAAGCAAAGCTGACTTTTGGGCGCATTTTCCCAGGGACTCGGCCATTGGGATTTTAGAGGACCCAAAGATAATGGCATCACTCAAAGCTGTGCCAGAGTGTTATGCTCAATCAGCAGCAGCCAGGGAGGGGAGAGAAGTGCCCTGAGCTGTCACGAGGTTCATGGTCTGCTGGAGGATTAATGTCCAAATCCCTGAATTTGGCACCAGGAAGCCTGATTAGCAGTCATGGGATGGGATGGGGAAGGCAGAGACCCCCGGTGAGCGCTCAGGCTTTCAGAAAGCACCTCCAGGAGCTGCTTCTCTGCCTATGCTGTCCTATATTGGGGTTCGTCCTGTTTAGTATCTTTATTGACTGTCTGGACGAGGAGATTGAGTGCACCTTCAGTAAGTTTGCAGATGACATCAAGTTGTTAGGAAGTGTCGATCTACCTGAGGGTAGAAAGGCACTGCAGAGGATCTGGACAGGCTGTATCACTGGACTGAGGACAATCAAATGAGCTTCAACAAGACCAAGTGTCGGGTCCTGCACTTTGGTCACAGCAATCCCATGCATTGCTACAGGAGAAGGATCTGGAGCACAAGTCTTAACGAGGAGGAGCTAAAGAAATTGGGGTTGTTCAGTCTGGAGAAGAAGAGGCTCAGAGGAGACCTTATCACTCTCTAGAACTCCCTGAAAGGAGGCTGTGGCACAGTGGGGGTTGGCATCTTCTCCCAGGTAACAGCGACAGAGCAAGAGGGAATGGCCTTAAGTTGGGCCATGAGAGGTTCAGGCTGGATAGTAGGAAACATTTCTTTTCAGAAAGAGTGGTGAGGAATTGGAACAGGCTGCTCAGGGAGTCATGGTCCCTGGATGCATTCAAGAAACACGGAGATGTGGCACTGAGGGACATGGTGGAATGGGTTGGTGGTTAAACTAGATGATCTTAGTGGTCTTTCCCAACCTTAAAGATTCTGTGATTTTATGACTGCATCCACCACGCAGAAATCCCTTTACTCTCATCCCATGTAACCCCACACTGCCAATGTCCACATTTGCAAAGTTCCCTGTCCCTGCCTGCATCTGTCTCCCCAGATGGCAGGCTTTTGGATGTGGTTCCCCTTCCTGCTGGCATTTCAAAGCCATTCAAGGGAGGGCATGTGCAAAACAGAAAAGAGGGGGCTGCAGCTCTCCGGAGGAATGGAGCTCCCTCCCTTCCTCATCCTCGCAGCGAACTCCTCATGCCCCGCTGTCCTCCCAGCAGTCCTCCCTACCCGGCAGTGCTCGCCAAGCTCCATGTGTGCGCACGAATCTGTGCCACCGGGACCAAGGTCTACAAACCCCGTGACCCGCTCGGCACACGGCTCCTCGGCGCCTTCCAAAGCCCTATCCCCAAATAACCGCAAGTTCATGGCCAGCGCCATCCCGCGCGTGCTCGTCCCCATGGAGGGGTCCCACCATGGAGATGTCACACAGTTGCCCTATGGAAAGCCCTACAAGATGCACAAGGCTTTTGTACAGGGCTCCGTGCGAGACGCAGGCACGCGCGAGGAGGGCAGCGCGGCGGCTGGGTTCTCGCGGCGTGACCTTGAGGAAGGGCCGCAGGTGGCCAAGAGGTGGCACAGCAACCCGCAGAGCCCGGCTCGCCTGCGGGAATGCTGTCCCACGGCAGAGGCACGCGGTTCTAGGGGGACACGCTTCGTGGGCTGCGGTGGGAAGGGGTCCAGCGGGCAGGGAGGGGGTATGCACAACCGACTGGAGTAACTCCCCCACAGAGCACCCCTAAAAATACACCGCCGGGGGGGCATCTCTGCCTCTCTGCCTCCCATCCCCGAACCCAAGGGACAGGTGCACCTTCAGCGCCAGGTTTGGGATGCACGTGTAAGAGGAGTGGGGTGCGGGGTGCCAGGGCCCTTGCACGCCTCATCCCTCGCATCCGAGGTACCGAGGTACCCTGCATCCCAGTGCCCCCCCGGTGCCCAGTGCCGGCCGTACCTGCGAGGGAGCGGGCATGGAGACGCCGGAGGCCCCGCTGCCGCCGAAGCGGGATGAAGAAGAGGAGGATGACGAAAAGAGGGGGGGATGGGGTGGAAGAGCCGGGGAGACCCGGGAAATGTAGTCGCATCCCATGTGCGCGGGGGCAAGGAGACTACAGCCCCCACAGTGCTGCGGGCGGAAGGAAGAGGAGGAGAGAGAGCAAGGGAAGGAAGAGGAGGGAGGCGCTGCTGGGCAGTACCAGCGCCAGTCTCGTCTCCCCGTTAGCGTGTCGCCCCCTACAGCTCTGCCTGCGGATCCTCCCGCCGCGGGGCTCCGTGTGTCCCCTCCCGGCGTCCATGCGGCGGCCTCTGGGCAGCTGGTTGCCGCCCCTCTCCGGGCTCCTCGGGGCCCGTCCGCAGGTGGCGGTGGTTCCCCGCTCTGTGCTGCCGAGCCGCAGCAGCGCCGTGTCTCGCCGCGTGGAGACAGACGTATGTCCTCGCTGCTGTCCCGGCCCCCATGATGCACCCCAGGGGTGATGGGGGCACTTTCGATGTCCGGGCGGGATTATCCATAGCCCTATAAATAGCGCAGAAAGCCAGAAATGGGCATTAACTCCGAATGCTCCACCCCTCCCCCTGGCCGCAGCGCGGGCCGGGCTGCGCGTGTCCGCTTCCGCCCCCAGCAGTCACTCTACCAGAAGCAATGCGACCCGACAGCCCTCGGATGCTCCAATGAAATATTCATAGACCCGCGTCCGCCTTGGGGGGGGTCCCAGTCCGGGGCTTTCTGCACCCCAGCGCTGTAAAGCACGCAGCCCCGGCGGGCAGACCTCGATTTCCCCCGCTGTAGGGCGTCCCAGCAATCGCCACAAGCCAGCATTTATGTTGCTTCTATATTTTTCCTCCTTATCTCAGACAAACAATCGGAGCCCAGAGGTGTTGTTCGGGTGCAGGACACCGCGGGTGAATGCAGCCTGGGAGAGACGGGGTGCGCACAGGCTTGGCCAGGGGATGTTTGTTTTGTCCCCATTGCTTTTAAAGAGATGAGAGATGCCCGGTGGGGTCGTTGCTTATTTATAGGTGTCAGGACCCTCCCTTATGTCCTGCAGCATCTCGGGGCGATGCCGGGCGCTGCCTGCACCCGCTGGGACCCCCAGAAGCACCCCCTGTCCCCACACCCCAGCAGTTGTGTCTCGATGCCACCGCGGTGCAACCGTCCGCCCCAGCCGCCGGCCGGACCTTCCCGCTTGGGACAGCGCACCCCAAATCGCACCGCCGGGCTCTGGCAGGTGTCAGCCCCTCCTCAAAACCCAAGGGCTGTCACCTCGCGGTGCTGCCGGTGGCGGTCCCCAGGTGCTGCGGAGGCAGCGGGAGCACGAGTGTGAGGATGAGGATGGGGTGGGCTCTGCTCGGCGGGGTGGGCAGGGCCTGCGGGGCCGGGCAGGGCGCACAGCTCTGGCTGCCGCTGCCTCGGAGCGAGCCCCGCCGCGCCCTGCCGCCTCACCCTCCGCCCCCGGCCTCCCCTCCCCTCTCTGCCCCTCTCCTCCCTCCCCGACCCCCTTCCCCTGCGTCGTCCTTCCGCGCCTCTCCAGAGACCGCCCGTCCATCCGTCCGTCCGTCAGGGGCAGGTAGGATTTTTCTTTCCCGGGACTTTGTTCTCTCTGGGAGGGGTTGCTCCCTCCCTGCTGTGCCTCTCTCGGGGCAGTGCCACCTCCTGCACTGCTAGGAATTTGGTGACCATGTTCCCATTCCGGGATGGGATCCCATCCCTGCTTGGATGGTGTCCCTGTCCCCAAGCCGCACGCATGGGAGCAGCTCAGGCCCTGAGATGAGCGATGTCAGGGATGTGGCATGGGTGGGTGAGCCCTGGGCAATGTGTTTTGGGTGTGAACCCCTGTGGGGTCCTGCATGCACCATGTCCCGGGTTACTGGTGGCGTCTGAGCCCCTATCTCTGGCCCTCCAAGCACCCACCAAGCAAACTCATGGCTGCACCCACAGCCAGGTGAATGTGCCCCCAGCCTCAGTGCCCACAGGCGAAGGAGGCCCTGGTACTTTGGAGCCCATGTCTCCAAACACTCACCCCTGGCACTCGGGCATCCTGCTTCTTCCTGTGGCCGCTGCACTGCGGAGCATCCCCACCCTGGTGTGGATGCTGCATGGCCCCCCAGGAATGGTGCAGAGCGCTGTGTTGCGGTGCATGCGGTGCATCCTCTCTGGCCCTGGATTGGGCAGGGGTCCCCTAGGGGGTGGGCAGCAGCACTCCATGCAGGGCTGTGCTTGGCCATAGCCCTGGGATAGGAGGTGAGGAATGTGCCCAAAATCTCATCCATGCTTTCTAGGATTGTTTCCATTGCAGCATTTGGGGGGATGTGATGGGAAAACCCCTGCCCAACTTGTTTTTATATTGTGAAGGTGCAGCTCTGCTGCATGATGCAGAGCAGTCCCTGGCAGGTGCCAAAACCTGTGCCACTGGGGTGGATTGGAAGATGCTCGGCTCTCAGGGCTGTGCTGGGGATCTCCAGCCCAGATCTGGCTGATGGCTCTGCATGGGACCCCAGCTTCTGTCTCTGGGCTGTGTAAATGACGTGAGAGACCACGGGCACATTTTGGAGCTGAAGCATGCTCCACCCAACCCAGTGGCTGCGCTGCAGCACCACTGTGTGTGTGGATCCCCGTGCTGACCCTGCAGGGAGCTATGGGTGGGAAACAGTGGTGCTTTGTCCTCCCTTCCATCCCCTCATAGAGATTCCCACAACCACCTATGTGGCCACAAATGGATGCTCTCATCCCTCTCTTTTATCGTGGAAAACCTCTCCTTTAAGTGTCCCCAAGGAGCCAGGTGTGTGTGTCATCTCCCCAGAGTGGCAGAGTGTCCTTGCCCCTGTCCCCACTACCCCCATGGCCACATGGCCAGGATGCAGGCAGCCCCGGTGGCCAGTAGAGCTGGTGGTGACAGCGTCCTGGAGTTGGCACCTCCCTGGAAGAGGTTAAGCCCAGAGCTGGGCTCTGGTGTTCTGCTGATTCCTGTTTTGTGTCTGGGTGCGGTAAAAGCTTTTACGCCTTGGCTGGGTTTCAAGGGCAGACGCTGGAGGATGACTCACACTCCCCAGTCACCAAGAAGCAAACCTGTGGTGCTGACTTCCGCCAGCACAAGGTGATGGCTTCCTGGAAATATACACACCTGCAGGGCCCCTGCTGCATTTCAGGGTGCAATGCCCATCCCTCCTGCAGATGGGTTCTGCCCAGCATCCCTCCCTCAGGAATGACGGTGGCTTTCGTCCTGCTGGGATCCCTGCAGGGATCTGGAGGCAAAGCTCTGACTATCTTCCCATCTATCCGCAGCGCATCAGCTGCTACCAGCTGTGCCACAGACCTCCCCATGCTGCCAGATGTGCCGCCGCACCGTGCCGTGCTGGGGCCCATTGCTGGGGGTAAGCAGGGAGCACAGGGGAGGCCAGTGGGGCAGCTGGGGAGCTGCACTGTGCCTGTCCTGGTGACACTGGTGATGTTTCAATGTGAAGCGGATTGGCAAGTCATTGGGCAAGGTCTCCACTGCTGAACTGCTGAGGTTGAGCCTGGACAGCATGAATGTGTTGCAGAGCCAACCCAGCCCACTGTGCTCCCAAAATGGCCAAGGTGAGGACTTTGGGAAGTAGCAGTGTGGGAGGGCATCTGTGTTTTGTTTCCTATACATACCTGCATGCCCAGACTCCTACCTTCCCACATACATTTGAAGAAGAATGAACATGAAGAAGAATGAAATTGAAGAATTTGTAGAAGAGTTTGAAGATGAATTTGAAGAATGCATTTGAAGAAGAAGTACTGGAGGAAGAATGAAATGGAAGAAGAATGAATGTGAAGAATTTCCAGAAGCATTTGTAGAAGAATTTGAAGAATGCCCGTGGTGGCACGGAGCATATCCCTGGCAGCCGGAGCACAAAGGCCTGCCTCTGCTGAAGGAGATAAGAGACTGAAATTTCAGGAAGGAGGGAAGGACCGAAGTGCTGCCCTCTCCCTAATTACCAGAAGGGGACGGATAAGCTTCGGCTCAGGCGCAGAGAGTCTGCTCGGCAGTGCGGGATTGCCATCTAGTGCTGCCGCTGGCCGCATCAGGGCTTACATCTGGCTCGATGATGGGCTGAGATAACATGGGAGCTGCCCACGTTGCCTGCATGTCTGCAGCCTGGAAGAGACGTGTCCTAAACAGAAACTTGCCTCTTTTTTTATGTGTTTCTGGGACAATAGCTTTCACTCATCTTCATGCCAACATCCTTGTGCTCAGGAGCTGGTTGGACTTTGTGACTTTAGAGGTCTTTTCCAACCTAAATGATTCAATGATTCCATGAATTGCCACAAATCTTTGAGTTTTCAGTGTGAAATAATTCCAGCTGGACACAGCCTCAAGCAGCCTGGCATCCCCCAGCTCAGAGCAGGATTCAGAGATCTCCAGAGGTGCTCACAGCCCGAATCACCCTGTGACTCTGTCTTTTGTCCAAACGCAGGAACAGTTCACTGGTCAAAGGCATGAAGGCAACATTTTCGGGAGCTGTAGGGAGAAGAGCCCAGAGCATGACTGGAACAAAGCCATCCCCTGGGAAGGTGCTATTCCACTGGGCCGCAGTGTTCTGTGACTGCTGCATGCAAGCGCGCCTTGAGGCAGGCAGACAGCTTGGGAAGCCGCAGTGCCAACACCAAGCAGGCATGCTGCTGACATTTCTGACAACTGTCAGCTTTGGGGAAGATACGGCTGTTTTGGATGCTTTGTGGCTCTGGAGGCAGGCTGCACCTCCGAGGCAGGGCAGGAGGAGAAGTGTGACAAATTTCCCAGCCAAGCTATGATGGAGGTGATGCCTTCTCCCATACTTGATGCTGGGATCATCCCTGTGCTCTGAGCCAGGGCAACATAGCCGAGTGAGGGATATGAATCACACATTTGGTGGCAGTGGTCCCCACAGGGTGACCCATCGTTCATCCCCTGCCCCATCCCTCTCCCATGATATTTCACCACGTGTGGGCTCAGCACTAGGAGTCTGGCTCCCAAACAAGCAACAGCAGTGATGGGAAGGATGGAAGGCAAAACAAAAACAGAAGCACTAAGGAGGGCACTGAATTTGCTTTTGGTTCACAGTGCTCTGAAAACACCACTGTCCTGAGGAGGCAGGAGGAGGCAAAACATTGAGCATCCCCCTTGCCAACTACGTTGTCCTCTAATAGATTAGTTCCCTTCCCTGGCTTATAGGGATTTGTGGCTGCTCCATCTGCTCCAGCCCAGTGGGGCCATCAGTGCTGGGGAGGGGCCTGATGGCTGTCCCCACACCACGGTTTGCCCTGTGGCTTTGCAGCACCCACTGGCTGCAAGCAGGAACCTTACTGTTGCAACCCCAACAGTGGTGCAGGATGTGGGATGTGCCAGGTCCTAGGGACAGGACTTGTTCAGTCTTGTTCAGCTTCTTCACTGATGGCCTGGATGAAGGGACTGAGTCCACCCTCAGCAAGTTTGCTGATGATAGGAATCTGGGAGGAGTGGCTGACACGCCTGAAGGGTGTGCTGTCATTCAGTGAGACCTGTACAGGCTGAGAGTTGGATGGAGAGAAATCTGATGAGGTTCAACAAGAGCAAGTGTAGAGTCTTGCACCTGGGGAAGGAATAACCGCACTCATCAGTACAGGTTAGGGGCTGACCTGCTCGAGAGGAGCTCTGCGGAGAAGGCCCTGGGTGTCTTGGTGGACAACAGGTTGGCCATGAGCCATCAGTGTGCCCTTGTGGGCAGGAAGGCCAATGAGCAATGAGATGGCTCCTGCCATCCTGCCTGGAGAAACTGCCCTGAGAGGCCGTGGAGTCTTCTCTGGAGATATCTAAACTCATGGACGCTTCCTGTGTGACCTGCTGTAAAGAACCTACTTTAGCAGGGCATTGGACTGGGGGATCTCCAGCGGTCTCTTCCAGTCTCTGTGATTCTTTGACAGTGTGGCTCCTGGGACACTGCTCCCAGCCTGACCACATGTGTAGCCTTGCAGGATGATTTCCTGCACCTTGTGGCTTTTATTTTTTATTTTTTTTCCCCAGGATTTCCAGTAGATCTCTGCATTTTACTTTTTTGTTAGCCCTGAGGATGCTTGTGGCTGCTGAGGAGTCTCAGGGAGGTAGCTGCCTGATAAAACCCGCTTGGCCTTGGAGAAAGCAATGGGCAGTGGAGAGGAAAGCATCCTCTACATGAGGGCAAGAAATGGGTTTTGTAGGTGGACCCACAGTGCCTGCCGAGGCTTTGGGGATAAATCGGGAGTTGTCTGGCTCATAAGTGCTTTTAGAGCTGTTTATTTCTGGAGGTGAAGGCTCTCCCCTCTCCCGCTCCATCACTCCCATCTCGTTACCAAGCACTGGTGAAGGTGATGGGTAGCACAGAGGCTGGAGGTAAACTGGAGGAGAGCTTGTGACAAGTGGGCTCGCTGGATTTATAGGGACTGACTGAACTGGGTTTGTGGAAGCGTCCGGGGGGGGTGTCGGGTGCTACCAGGGCTGCACTGCTCCCACGTGCTGCAGCACCAATGCACTGCAGGGAGATGCAGGACACGGGAGCCCAGAAGCAAGCTGGCACACCGCTGCTCCAGGCACCTCTCCCCATGCCAGTGCATTTCAGCAAGTGCAGGGCTATATCAGGTTGTGAGGATGCTCCCAGCAGGGCTGTGCCTGGGAAGCAGCAGTTTCACTTCCCACTCGGTAAAGAAGCAGAAGATTTCAAAGAAGGGAGCTCCAGGTGATGAGATGTGCCATCCCCATCCCATTTCCCAGCTCCTGCCATTGCCTCCTGTCTCCCGCCCTTCCACCAGGAGCACGGATGGAGGCCACCAGGTGTCAGCTGGGAAGTTTTCTACCTTCCCCTCATCTTCCCAAATGGACAATGTCTCTGCTCATTAGGCACCTGCCCAGGGGGCAGATGTCAGCTCAGCTCATGTAGCTCATGGCTTTTCTCAGCTCATCGCTGCAGTGGCTCTGATGGCTCTGGAGCACTCAGTTCCCATCACGTCAGTTGGCGGCTGCCTCCCTGCCCACCCTGCCTGCCCCGCAGCCAAGACGCTCACCTTCTTCCTGCACCCCTGCCTCCCCTCCCGCCTCCCCTCCCCAAGAAGCAGGGCCTCCAGGGAGGCTTCATTAAGGGGCTGGAGAGTAATGGGCATCATTGGCACACATGCGCTCATGTCTTCGTTCCTCGCTGGGCAGTGCCTGGGAGGAGAAGCCATCTCTGCAGCCTGCCAGCTGAGGCTAATGCGTCCCGACAGCTTGTTCACTGGGACATTAAAATCATTGCCTCTGTCTGTGTAAAACACACAGAGAGTCAGATGATGGGAACACAGGTCAGGGGAGGATCATTCTCTCCCCTTTGCGATCAGCAGTGCCACTGGGAAGTGAAGCAGCAGAACCCAGCAGATCCCACCAACGCTGCTGCATCCCACCCAATGCAGGTCCCCACCAACACACAGTAGGACTAGCCCTCTGTGAGGATGCATTGCAGCTCTGGTGTTGGGGAGAGCACTGCAACCCCAGTAGAGCACTCCCTGCCAGCTACATACTGCCTTTTCCCCAAGGGCTTCAGTTTCCCTGGGATCTGCAGCAAAGCATGAACCTCTTCTGACCCCATGGTCCAAACACAAACTAAGCAAGCAGCATTAGAAGTACAAAGTTCTCACAGGTGAGGAGAAGCTAATATCAAGCTTGACTGGCTGATTTTGCTCAGGGCACCTGTGCGGGCAGCTTGTGTTAGTCTTTAAATAGTGGTGCTTGCTCTTGTGAGCTTGCAGTTGGCAGAAGAGACAGGCTGGGTGCTGGAGCAGGGAGGGGGTCATGGTTACACCTGCTGGTATTTGGGGCTGTGCCTTAGGGCAACATGCAGAGGAGCTGTTTCTGCATCTCCAGCCCTGATTAGGTGCAGAAATAGGGAGACTCTAGGCTGGGTCCCTGAAAATCCTTTTTTGCCTGAGCAAGCTTCCTTTTGGCATCCCTCTGTAAAAGGTTCCCTATGTGTGCTCATGGGTGGGCCAGAAGTAGCCCACTCATGGCTGAGTAGAGCGGCAGTGCAGTGTGTGAGCCTGTGTGTTCTGTATGCCATGAGGCTTCTGGGGAGTGGTGGCACTCAGGAATGCCCAAGGTCTTCAGCACACCTAAGTGGCATCAAGCAAGGAAATGGTGCTGCCTAGCTGGTATTGATTGCATCCTCGAGATGCTTTCATCTGGGAGCAATAGGTGTGCTTTGCTGGATCTGGCAAGAAGACATAACAAGTTTCCTCATGTCTTTCTCATTGCACCATTGAGTTTTTCACTGGAGAGAATCAACCAGGAAATGGAAAAATGACTTATTTGCTTGTGTTGCCAGAGCAGGCACAAAGTGTGGGGGCTTTAGCCAAGCTGGAGAGGGGATCTGGGAGATGATGGTGAAGATGATAGTCCACAAGCAGAACAAAATGTCACTTGTCTGTAAGTGGCCTTTTAATACATCCACTGACTTGCATTGTCCACAGATGAGCTAGATCCTGTCGTGGCTGGGAGCTTGTTGTGCTTGGCAGTCTTTTAGCGTATGGGCAGAAGGGTTGTGATGCATGTAATAAGTAGCAGAGCTTCTGGAAGATGGACTAATATTTGATTAAGAAATCTGCTGACAAGGTCATTAATGATGCATTTCCTGGATGTTCAGACTTGGGATAAGCTCAAAACTGGGATCTGGAGGACAAATAAAGCTTTCCTTCTTTGTGAATTCTCAACAGACTTTCTCCCCAAAATAGCCTTCAAACATGTGCCATTATTGCTTACTGGGGAAACATTTAAGAGCCAAGTAGCAGTATTCTTAGAAACAAGCTCCTCTCCACACATCTGTATTGCAAAGTGTTCCTTGCTGCCCTTTTTTCTTCCAGGGTCTGAGCTCCTCAGTTCACATGCATTTTGGTGCTGTGCTTGGGGATGATGTTGGGCAGTCAGGAAGCCCTGAGCATCAGTATGCTGCTCACGGCCAGGCCCTGCTGGCTCTGCCCTGAGGCAAACCTCAGAATTTCACCTTTCTGCACCAAGACGTCAGCTGGTCAGGAGCAGACATCTTTCAGAAAAACAGCCGTGGTGTGGGGTTTGTAAAGGGTATGGACCTTTAACCAAGAATGAATGTCTGGGAACTGGGGATTTGACCTACATGGGAGTTTGACATACAACAGCATCTGGGCTTCATTGGGTTTTTATTCTCTTTTTTTTTTTTCCTCAGTGGTGACCAACAAAACTAAAACCTTCCAAGGACCCCCTCCCTACTCAAGGCTGTTTTATTCCTGGTGCCAGGAGGATGCTCCCGTGGGTGCCCAGAGTGCCAAAGTGTCACGCTCTCTTCCAGGTCTCCCCTGGCTGCCTGTGCTGCTGACCCTAGCCCTCTGCCCTGGCCCTCAAAGGTGAGTTGCATACCCCTAGTGCTGCTTGCGGGGCTTTGCTGGTATTTTCCATCCTTTCCTTTGGTTTGTTGATTTATTTAAATCTTTTTTTCCCCTGTCTTCTGGGAGCCATGGGGAAAGGATGCTACCATCTTTTGACAGTGGGATTTAAAAATGATTGTGCTTCCAGTTGGCCTTGGAGGGCAGGGATGCTGTCCAGAGACCAATCTGGATATTGGGGTGGAAAACCCACATTTATTGTGGGAACGGTCCGGCACAGGTGCAGTCTCCACTTGCAAAGCAGGAGCTGCCGCAGTGTGTTCGGAGCAGCTTCATGCCCAAGCAATCAACAGGGACCACAGCTAACCCGTCCCACTGCTCAAAGAGTATTTTGGGCAATGGAGAGGTTTTCCTGCCCTCTGGCACTCAGCTTATTAACTGCTCCGGCTGCTTGATTGATTGTATTGACGAGTAATGCATGCCCCAGTTAACTTATTGGGAGCAGCAACAAAAATAAAGCAACATAAATAACCCTGTGCCCATGTCACCAAAATGTGTAGGACTGCTGCCATTGCCAAAGCAGGGTCACGGCCCCCATGGAGCAGATCATAGCTGCACCACTGTGCTCTGGCTGAGGCCCTGCCCCTCCGTCCTGTCCTTCTGATGGCTCTGGTTGGTGGCTGCTGGGGCAGGACCTCCACAAACCTGGGACTGGAGGAAAGTATGCCCCATAAACAACCTGATGGCTGTGCTCCCAGGCGTTGTGGTACAACCCTTAGCTGAGCCCTGTGAAGAAAAAGAGGGGGGAATGACCCAAACCATACTTTATTTCTCAATGAAGTTGGCTTTCCCCAGTGTTTCAAAGCAACCACAGCAGAGCATCTCTCCAGCAAAGGCCCGGCTCTGCCAGCAGGGACCCCCAGCATGAGGGGGAATATGGGGCTTGCAGGGGCCCTTCCACCTCCAGCAAGGGAACTGGGGCTGAGGAGCATTGGGGAAGACCAGGAATCAACCTTCAGCCCTGTACCCAGCTCTGCAGGCTCCTGCTCTGCGCTCAGCATGCCCCTCCCTGGCGGACCCCTGCCCTCTGAGGAATCGCTCTGGAGCTCGAGGCCAGCCTGCAGGGAGAGGTAAGGCAAGCTTGGCCCCTCTCCAGCTCCTGAGGCTGTGGTTTCCCATCCCACTGCCTCTGCCCTGTCACACTTGGTCACTCACTTTCTGCCATGCTGGTCGCAGGGGTCCTATAAAACCAGCAAAAGAGAGAAGCTGAGAAGTGCAGAGATGGGGTCATGTTCATCAGCCACTCTGCTTTTGTTACTAAAATAGATCTGCTGTGGCCTGAGGCTGTCATGCTGTCCCAGACATTGACTATCACAAATGGAAGGCAGGGCAACATTTTCCATTAGCAAGGAGGATGTGCAACTCTTGGTGAGAAGATGGCCCCGTAAAGCAGGAGTGTTGTAGTGACTGACAAACCCACCTCTTTCCCTTCCCACTGAAGCGATTCTATGGTTCTGCGAGGCTGGACCAAGGTCATGGTGCCACGGTTGGTACTGGTGCACTCACATCTCCTGGGGTGTCTGCTGTCATGGTCTGCAGCTGTGTGTGCTGCGTGCAGCCTCTTGCAAGTGCATCCATCTGTAGTGGGTTTGGGGAGGGGAGGCTTCAGAGGCCATATGCTCAAGGAAGGATGTGCTTTGGGGAGCAGCGAGGAAGGCTCTGCCAACAGCCCCCAAACCCAGTGGGTCTCAGGGAAGGTCTCCCCATGGCCATCTCCGAGGAAAACCAGGGCATGTCCTTGCTGGAGGACTGTGTGTCCAACATGGGACTATAGCCCCAGACTGTCCTCCCACAAGCTCTCATGACCCCACTCTGTCTGGCATGTGCAATTTATCCCCTGGCTTATGTGAAGACGTTTTTCTGCAATAAGTAGTTATTAAAGCACCATTTGGATGAGCATCATGACATCTCACAGCTCCCACCTCCTTTGGGCAGGTCTCCAGCCTGGTTCCTCTGCCTTCCCATGCTCCCTGACAGAAGTGCCTTCCCCTCTCCCAGGGCTGTGTTCCTGCCCTCTGCTGTGTCCCCAGGCAGGACAGGAGCCTGGTGCCCAGCTCTGCATTTACAGCTCCTGGCCCCAAAGGCAAGGCAGGGTGTGCTTTCTTTTAAACACGGAGCCTTCCTCATGTCTGCATTTTGGACCTCTTGCCCCATCGCACCCATAGGAACACCATGTTTAGAGCTTGGGGATGGTTTTTCCCTGCAACCTTGAGCATGCCTGCAATGCCCTTCCTCCTTCCTTTACATTCAGTGGTGATTCTTTGGATGCCTATGTTATAGAAAAACTGTGTGTACAGGGGAAACCTGAAAAGGGACTTTTCTGGGGGATCAGTTGGCCCTGGGAAATGGCTGCTGTTCCGTCTCGTACCCACCAGCTCTGGGGCAGGTGAGGTGCTTGCTCTGCATGTCCATGCTGGCACGAGGCTGACCAGCAGCTGATGATTTCCCGGTTTGACCCTTCTGCTTAATCTGAACTTGAAAGTGAACAGGAGGAGCTAATGGCATCAATCCTGTCTGCAGCTGATCAGCACCGTGCCCCTCTCTCACTGCTTTTTCCCTGCCTCCCCTTCACGCCTTTCAAAAGCCATTCATCAGAGCAGGGTGGTATGGCACCGTGCCACTGACCTTGCTGGGGGCCAGAGGGGCAGCATGCGAGCGCCTTCTCTGCCCACATCACTGGGCCCAGGGCTATGGGGTGCCTGAGGCAAAGAGGGGCAATGCCCACATCCTGCCCCATTAGGAAATAAAATAAAACCTGAGCATGGCTTGGAAACCTTGAACGTGCCGTTGCTAATGCATAGAAACCTCCTTTTTGCATCTTCCCTCAGCATCTTCCTTGCTTTAGCCGTGGATTTCCTGCAGCTGAAAACAACAAACCATTTTAATTTATGTATTGCTTGTTCTGATCTTTTAATCCAGCTTGCTTTCTATCAGCGGAGCAGCCTAAAATTATTTCTCTGCCTGCCCCCTATTATATAATTATTCAGCAGATTATTCAGGGGGCAGCTGTGGCTGGGCACTGCTATGAAGGGTGAGGGGCTGGGGAGGAGCACTGCAGGGCTGGGAGGGAGGGGAAACGTTGGGCCAACTGCATTGGGCTGAGTCCTTTGCATTCCAGCATGCAACGGCTAGCAAGATTATCCCTTGGCTCATCTTTGTTGGAGGAAAATGCCTCGTAGTCTGGTTGGAGAAGTGTGACCTCCAGCTCAGGGAGGATCTCACTGCACTTCTGTGGGGTATTTTATGGCTGTATTTCTCTCTCTGATCTCACTGTGATGTTATCCACGTCTTGGGAAGGAATGGGACATATGGACAGTGCTGCCTTTGCAGAACTGCCTGACATCCCAGTGTAGAGCGTTGGGTGGGGGACAGCCTCGGTGTGGATCTCAGCCTGTTGTCCAAGGAGCCTTAGACATTAACTGAAGATAACAAAGTCTGGAGCCCATGGGTATGGGGTGGTTTGGGACAACTGCCTTGGAGAAGCAACATAACTAAAATTGAAGGGCTGATGCCAGAAGAGGGTTTGCCCAAGGGTTTCCATTTGCAGGGATGATGAAAAAATGTATCATCAGCATAGGATGGCATAGCTGAGGGATTTGCCAGGAGGGGCTGGTGTTGCCAGCAGATGCAACTGTTGACTGGTACAAACTATGGCTTGAGCCCATAGGAAGAACAGTCTTCTAATAATGTCTTGAGCTCCAGAAATTCCTTTTCTCCTCCTCAAAAGGAGTGTCCTGAGTCCATTGGGCTGGTACAGAAGAACTGTATTTATCTTAAATGCAGGGAATCCAAAACATAGAAGCGAAGTGAACTTTTCTCCAGTCACCCAGAATTAAGGAGCAAGCTCTGTCAGCTACTTCAGGGCTCACATTCCCTTTGGAGCCTGCACATGCAAGGCCACGAGGACTGGAATTATTGGGGAAAAGCCAGAAGATGCTTAGCCCATGGACCACAGCTGGCTTGGATGTGATTGGGATGGTTTTTTGGGTTGAACAGGTGTTTATGGAGGTGACTTTGAAATGTCCTTTGAGCCTGGCATAGCCATGCAGTTTTGGGAACAGATGGTGCCCAACTTGGAGCATGATGCACTCCAACTACAGGACACCAGACATCTTGGTCCTTCTTCAGAGACAGTTGTTTCAGCTGCTCCTCTGCATCCAAGGCAGGAGATCTACTGGCTCTTAGAGTGGTTGGTTGGTAGGAGGGCACTGGAGGATGTGAACAGATATGGAGGGGTCCAAAGCAGTGCGGGGACATGAGATGCTCTTTGTTTGACCATGCAGTGCTTACAGAGCATTCTCCTCCTCAGAGGCTCATGGAGAGGACATTCCAGTTGAGATCTGGGGTCTGCAGTCAGGGTTGCAGCCGGGTCCTCCATCACCGCTGCCTGCTGCACACTGGCTGTTTTAATTCAGCCAACGCCAGCAGCCAAATGTGTGCTGCGGAACACGCTCCTCCCTCCCACAGGCTCTTTTCCTGGTTGATACCCTGGCCAAATGGTTCTAAATTTCCCCATGTACAGAACTCCAGCACTCATTTCATAGCAGAGCTCTTTCCCCTTCATGTTGATAGCATTGGCTGGTTTGTTCTCATCGCCTCGAGGCAACCCGATGTGCTCAGTGGCCTTTAAAAAAATGATGGAAAAAAAAATCAAAGCCCACTGAAATGACAAAAACATCAGTGGTGGGTGCATCCCCCTTTACAGCAAACCAAGGGATTTGGGAGAAAATAGGTCACATGCTCTCTGTCCCATGCCACGTGGTTGCCATCCCAGGGCCAATGAGGTTTGGAGCCCTCTGTGCTGTACAGCAAAAGATCACTGGGATTTTTTTCCCCTTAGCATTTTTCATCCTTTCCAAACGTGAAAAGAGTGGCCATCTGCGCAGACCCCGTCACGTGAAATCTGCGTTAACACGGCTCTTTGGGGAAGGTAAGAAGATTTAAAAGATTGTGTTGGTGGAAGACCACCTGCCATGTGCAACTTTTCCTACAGATGAAAATTAGCGAGGAGTTGGGAAATGAGTGGAATACAGGGCTCTGGTAGGGGCTAAAAGAGCTTTGAACACTTAAGAACCTTCCTAAATGCATGTCTTGAGTAGAGAAAATGTAAGTCTGTGTTGGGCAGAGGTGGGATTGTGGGAGCAATAGGTAGTTAGCTTCAGTGAACAGCTGTTCCTCCAACTATCTGGTCTTGCAAAATTGCCATTTTTTGTTGTAGCGTGCTCTTTCTTTTCATAAAATTCAACTTGACCCTCATCTTGCAGCTAGTGCTATAATCACCGGGTTGGGAAGTACCCATGTCTGTATTAGTTGGGATATCCAGCCATTCTGTTTTTGTGTGAGGTGCAGTGTGAGCTGCGGACTGTGCTGCTAGTGAATGTGTGCGGGCTGGGGATAGTCAAAATCAAATCAACCTAAGGAAATGGGGGATAGAATAACATAGATGTTCATCACACCTGCATCTGACAGTGCAAGAGAAACGCCAAGCCTATTTGATTTAATTCTTGCATTTTGGTTGCATTTCCATTAATTGTTGCTCCTGCACTGAGGAAATGGACAGAAATTTGATTTGGGAAGAGGAATGCCTTTTATCCTGAGGCTTGTTGTTATTTTTCGGGTATCCTTTTTCCCTGTGAAAGTTTTCTGATACTGTTGCTTTTTATTTTCTAGTGGCATTTTATTTGGTTGAAACATTTCTGTGTAATATTAAAGTGAGTTATTAGTTTCAAAGGTTAGGGATGGCTGAAATGCTGTCGAAATCAATCCCGAAATATCACATCCTTATTATAAAGGGGAAATATTTTCAGATATATTTGTCTTGTAGTTTGAGTTTTCTGGGATAATGTAGTTTTAATGCAACTCATATTAGAAAAATCCCTTTTATTACTGGGATGTCACGTCTGACTCTAAATAAACCAAAAACAGTGGATGAAGGGCATTGTGTTTAGTTCTCCATAAAATGATTGACCTTTGTTTTGGCAGATGCAAAGGCAGATGCTAGCCTGCATTTTGATACAGAAACCAACCCCTGAACAGTCACGGTTTTGCATAATATTCGGGCTATCATCTTTATTTCCAAAATAATTTGGTCATATTTTTGAAGGTCTTAATCTCAGTTCTTTTCCTCTCTCATAAGGATTAATTTGTACAAACATTTTTAGTATTTCCAGATATAAAGGCAAATTTTGACATCTTTCCTCTAGAGTAATAAATATCAGAGATGCTCTTTTAATCTAGTTGAATTTAAGGACATTTCTTTTTGATGAAAGCAGACCATTTGGGGGAAAACAAATACCAATCCGGATGAGGGAGGAAAAAAAAAGTGGTTTTAAGATTATTTTGATGTCCTATTTGCAATAGGTGCAAATTCTACCTTCAGAGTGTGTGAAGGAAGGTGTGGGACGTTAGGGCAGGGAACCAGAAAATGTGAACGCTGCCATAATCGCCGCATACTTTGTGCAGAGCAGAACCAGCAGACTGCATCCTCTGCCGCCTGCAGAGAGGTGGGGTGGAATTGGAGAGTTCCTGGGTGCCCACATGGAAAGGCAGCAGCAGTGCTTTGCAGGGCACTCCACTGGCTACTGATCAGCAGTGCTCCACATCCTGGGGGTGTCCCATCACAGATGCAGCACCGCATCTGTACAGCAACCACAGAGTTAATTTTTCCTCGTAGTCAGATGCCTGCTTGGGGATTGGGGTTTGCTGCAGGAAAGGGGGGTAGGCACCATGTCCATGGGTCTCCCAGTGCATGAGAATGAGCCCCAGCCCACCCCCAGCCCTGGGGGGACACTCCTCTGCGGATGGGAGCTGTCCTCCCATCCCTGCAACATGCTCTTCTGCTTCTCGCTCACTGCACCCATCCTGGTGCTGTGGCTGTGCACGCACACCCATCTGTCTTCATTTATTTTATTCAGGCTTTGCTATGTCAGTAAATGGTGTCAGGGCACCAAACCTGCTCCTCTGAGGCCAGATTTGGGGGCAGGGGCAGTCATGGTCCCCTCCCCAGAGCCCTGGTCCCAAGCCCAGCACACATACCGGTTTCCTCCTTGGTATGCTTGACTGAGTGTTTGGTCCTGAGGTTATAGAGGACCTACCACAGGGAGAAGGAGAGAGGAAAGCATGGCTCTCCTTGATCATAATTGAGGCTGAGGTTTAGCTGAAGTGAAAACAGATCAGGAGTGACAGTTTTGGAGCCTGCTGTCAGGGTCTGAGCATGGCGCAGCGGCAATCCACCCTCAGCCGCCCAAGGCCACCCTCCTCCTCTTCCTCCTCCTCTTCCTCCTCCTCCTCCTCACTGGTGAGCATGGGACAGGGTCACGCTGCCTGGCTCCATCCATGGCACATCTCATGCCTGGGGTTGGTGGCACAGCCACTGACATTGTCACATGCCACGCCTGCCTGCATTCCCAGAGGCCAGAGTATCTCTGCCCAAGGTGACTGATGTGGCTTTGGGTTTGCTGAGAGCCAGTGCCACAGAAGAACAACATACGCAGAGCTCTAGGTCCAGCTCTGCAGTCAAAATAACATGCGTGTTGCCTGTCTTGACTTGCTGTGTCCTGTCTGCTCTTGTGTGCTCCAGGTCAGTCTGTCTGTCCACTAGTGCCTGGACAGACCCCTCCAGGGCAGCCCTCATGCTTCAAGCCTCATCCCTATTTTCAGGGATTAGAGAGAGAAATGGGGCTGGCAGGAGATGAGGAAGGAGATTGCTGCACTCGCAGGATGAAGGGATTTGTGGGATGACCCCAGATCAGGAGATTGAAAATGGAGGAAAAATATTAGGATGCTGCTGTCTGGGATTAAAGCCAGTCTGGCCAGAGGCGGGCTCCTTCAGAGGGGGTTTGCAGTTGAGGCTGCAGGGTGCCTGCTGCTCTGCAAGCATTTTCATCTGCTGCAGAAGACCCACTGGAAGTGGTGCACCCCCTCCTCAGCATTCTGGGATGCCTGGAATCATGTGCAGTGTGGTGAACTGAGGTGGAGAGAAGGGGATGGGAATGGGAGGCCACCCCCCTGGTGGCTCCCTGTCCAGCAGGACGAAAGTGCCCCTTGTGTTCTGCTGGGAACTTTGGAGGTACTCTCCTCTCAGCCATCTCTGCAAGCAGAAGGATGCCGGGAGCGTGCTTGGAGCTCTTCATAGAGCTGTGCCCTCTGTTTTTCCGTCTGCTGGAGGACAAGCTGTGTGTCCTCCGAGGGCTGCGAAGCCCTGCATGGCCTCTCCTCCTTGGTGAGCACTCGTCATGGACCTCCGGCCACAAGTGTCCTCTTTTGGGTGTCTTTTGGCCTGCCCCTGAAAAATGGCATGTAAGAGATCTGTCCCAATAGCACTGCCAGGCGTGTATGCTTACAAGCATTGCACTGAACATCACCATTAAAAATGCTGTTCAGGGCTGATTTCTGCTTGATGGAGCATAGGCACAGGATGATCTCTTTTCCATTGGTGATGATTATATGTTGATTATATAATCTACAGGGCAGTGTGATCTGGTGCCAGGACCAAAGTAGTACAAGGTCCCTGTGGGATGTGTGTGGTGGAAGGATCCTCCGGGATGGGTGAGGTGGGTGGACCACCAGGCAGCCTAGTCACGACATCTCTGTTTCTTTATCTGGGGCAAAACAAGGCTAAATTGAGTGCATCCCTGCAGCATGACTGACCCTGGGCACAGCGCATGACAGTCCTGCCACGAGGAAGCTCTGTTCCAGCACTGAACCCAGATCTCCCTTGCTGCATTTAAGCCCCTGCATAATGCCCTTGTCTCCCCCAGCCCTGGTTACTCTGGCCCTTCCTCCTGTCCCTGCAGGTCCAGGGTTGCTCTGCTGGCTGGATCTCCCATGAAGACCCATCTTGTTATTCTTGGCTGTCTTTTGCAGATCCTGAGCTTGCAGGTTGAGTTGTTGCTCCCAGCCCTTTTTAGGTGGATGAGGAGCCCTTCCTCCATGCCTTAACTACACACAGCCAAGCTCAGTACTTTCCTTTGCTGAATCATATCTTTTTTTCTCCCCATTGCCAAGCTCTCTTTGGCTTCTTGCCCTGCTCTTAGCTTCACTGGCTCCCCCAGCCTGGCTTTTCACCTGGCGCTTTAACAGGAGAGCCTCTGATACATGCTTTTAGAGTGCTGAGAGGGTTTCCCATCCATCTCTCAACAGTTTCCTTTACCCCAGGCTTCCCTGGCTCTTTCAGGAAAATGCCACATAGGAAGATATTAGCAGCCATGTTCCTACTACCACTTTACCACCGGTTAGGGCTTTCCCCTCTCTGCACAAGCTCACCTTGGGGCTGCAGAAATGCCTGCAGAAATGCATGGCTCCCTTTGTGCCATGTGAGGTTCTCTGTTCTCCAGTGGCTCGGTCCAGCCACCCTCTGCAGCACTGGCAGCAGCATTTTCTTGCGCCTCATGACACCTCCAAGACATGGATATGGAGCACAGCACTTGGCTTCTAGGTCTCAGCAGTGCAAGGCAGCGCTGTTTCAGCTAATTAATTAAAGCCAGTGGTGCAACGTGTTAATGGCAGCAATGCCTTTCAAGGTGACTTGGGCACCTGTGCTGAGTGGAGAATGAGCAAATGCTTAGCCCTCCCCAGCTCCTCATCAGCATCTCCTCTTCTTGCTTCCCAGAATCTCCGAAGACTTGGCTTGAGCATGGAGGGACAGCTGGTATTTCAGAAAAAATCATCTATATGTTGCTTTAATCTATTATTTAATTTGCTGGCAGAGGGAAATCTGTGGCTGAAGAGACAGCCACCTTCCTTATCCAAGGAGATAGTATTTTCTCAGCACAAGGTTATCATGGTTTTATGATGAACCTATTTGGGCTGATGAACTGTGGAAAGACGTTGCTGCCCAAATAAAGAATATGGTTGTAGAGGTGCATCGTGTAGATGCTCATGTGCCCAAGAGTCAGGTTACTGGTTGATGTATCAGCTTAAATTGTAATTATATTGTATTATAGTGTGTTATTTTGCATTCCAATATCTTATTTAGTAAATTAGTTTGTTTCTCCTCAGATCGTTGCCACTGTTTTGTTCTCAGGCCCATCTCCCTACCCTCTTTTCCCTTCTCCCTTTCCCAGGGCGTGGGTCTGTGGGTCCCCCACCCCATTCATCACTGAACCGGGCCGAACGCCCGTAAACCATTGACAAAGGTGTTTTACGTCCACCCAGCATTTGCTGAAGGCTTGCAGACATCTGCAGATGTGCAGCTGCTCTTGGTGACTGAGCAGCAGTAAGCCCAACAGAGTAGTGCAGAGAGTATCAGCGCTCATTTCCTCATGGCCTGAAATATCCAGTGTACTTAAACAGTTCAGCCTTCACTGAAAGTATGTTCTTATTGGCAAGTCATTCCAAAAGCAACTAACAGGGTGAACTGGAAGTGTCTAAACTCAAGTGTGTTGTCCCCACACCACTCACGCCAGCCTTCCAGAAGTGGCTTTCATTCAGTGTGAAACAAAACAAATTCAGTGCAGATCCATCCCATGCAGGGTTCCTTCACCTTGTTGAGATGGAAGTTTCACAGGTGCAAATTATTGTTTCCTCATTGCATGCAAGACCTTCATCCTGGTGCGATCAACAGGGAAAAGCTGCAGCTTCGTTTGCTGCCATCACGCAAAAGATGGCTATAATGGCCCAGCCATCATGACAGATCCAGTTCTTCTCTTTGGATTGGGCTTGCTTTAGAGACTGTGGATATTAATGCTGTCTGACATCAGGGGGCCCAATTTTGTTTTCACATCTGACTTCCCATCCATGCACCACCCATGCTAGGGTGATGCTTCTGTGGGAGGCTGCTCATCATTAACTGCTGAGGTGCAGTAGGGTGAGATGGACACAGTGGCACCCAGCAGATAAGCAGGGATTCCAGGACAACACCCCTTGAGTTTCCAGTGCCTGCTGGCAGGATCCAATGGTTTGTGCTTTTTTTGTGATATGGACTCACCAGCTTTCTCCATCTGGGACAGGCCTCTGCTGTGATGCTGCATTTCTGTTCCTCTTGGTTTACCAGTCAGGTCAGAAATCTGGCTGAAATGCCTGAAATTTAAAGTAAGACTCACTACAAAATAGAGGTGAAACTGCCTAGGGAAGGTTTGCACGTTGTGTAGAGCTCCTATTTTCTTCTCAAAAAAACGGAAGAGATGGTGTTTAAGATCCAAGTGCTGCCACAGGGACTAACTCAGCAGCACCACTGAATACACTCAACTTTAATGTGTGTTCAACAGAAGGGAGCCCAAAAGCAGGATGCAGAGCCTGATACTAGCCTGAAACAAATGTGGGTGGTTGCTGCTGGATATGCTGGATAAAGGAGAATCCCAAGAAAACAATGGGGATTCAGGAAATTTCCTGAAGGGGAGAGCAGGTTTAGCAAGGCTTTGGGCTGGTCTGAGAGCAGAGGTGTTGACTGATACCAACACCTAGAGCCAGTATTTCTCTCTGGAAGGCCACCCAATGTGAACAACCAGCCCTGCTCTCTGGAGGGTGAAGGACCTGGGGAGCAATCCATGCTGGCTTGAAGGGGGTAAGAAGCGATTATTTAGGAAATGGAGAAAAGCTTTCAAGAGTTCCAGCTAGCAGAGAGGTTGGGGGCAGGATCTGGATGTAGAAGATAGCCAGAGGTACTGAGGCTGCAGCAGAGGCTGATCGCAATGATGGCCCTAGCACTGAATTTGTTGTCACAAGAGCCAGAAGAAGGGATGGAGCAGAGGGTCCAAAGAAGGAACATTTGCATCTCCACAATAGTAAATGGGGTTGTGGCATAAAAGTGAGGGAGGCTGGAAGAACCCCATGGTGCACATGAGCAGATGGGGGAACGCAGGTTACAATTGCTCATCAGCAGCCAATGGGCGACATCGTGGGCCATGAGCAGAGACATATCGACTGGTGGAGAGCAGGGCAATGGGAGCAGGTGACCAAGAATGAAACATCCAGGAGGCAAGAACAGGGAGATATATCTCCTGTGATGATTGGAAAGACCAAGGGCTGGTGAGAAGTGGGGATACCATGGCTGATGTACCAAACTGGAGTGGAGGTATCTCTTTTTTTTTCCTATTTGAGTTTTCTAATGTGTTTTCGGTGGAGCTGGAGGGTGAGTGGAGGATTCATTAATCAAAATGACACCTCTGTTTGTGGAAGCCAGCAGCAGCTGCAAATGCAGCTTTGTTACAAAACAGTGTTAGACATCACACATTTGGACTTCTGTGCTACTGTTCTCTCATGGCTTCATCTTCTGGCCTCAGAAGCCTGCCAGTAGTTGATGCATTTCCTTTTGGAGCCTGGCTTTCAGTGAGTAGCAGACTTTGGTTTTCTGCCACAGCAGTTTTTATCCTTGCTCCTTCCATCTCCAGCCTGATCTGGGCAGACTGCATTATCGTCATAATCCTGAGCTCACTGTGGTGTGCTGCCCCCAGCCACTGAAATGTGATGCTGAAAATTGCTGGATTAGGTCTTAATGGCAGGATCAAGCCACAAGGAGATGAGAGGGGAGAAAGCTTAAGCAAATGGGCAGGCAGATCTTGGGAAAGTGTATAACATCAGAAAAATGGCTTCTTTCCTAGGCTCCCTTCTGCCATCTTTTCTCTTCATTTAGGACATGGCTTTCAGTTTACAAGGTTTGAGAAATACTGGTCCAGGTTTTAGGAAGTGGATATCAAGAGCTCAGAGGCACTTAAACATTTCTTCCCTCGTGCTTAAAAATGTACTCATTTGCAGTTGGAATCCTGCTGGTTGGTCTCCTGAAGCACCAAAGAGCCTGTGATATGTGTTAAATGCTTTTCAGATCAACATTGCCTTTGAGCAACCACCAGAGCAGGACCTTTGGGTGGTCCCCAGGTGGGTGGCACACACTCCTTGTGCGGACCTCTGGTTGGTCCCAGTGCTTTGCCTATATGGACCTGCAAGAGCTCTTCCTTAACAGGGCTCCAAGGCTTTGGAGTTGGGGTGGCAACCTGGACTGAACAAACCTACCAAGAAGGAGTGGTTTTCTGAAGGCTATGCAGTGGGTGACGAGGGTGATGGAGACTTTCTTTGAGTTTTACTTGGCAGTGCCTGTGAACTTTCCATCCAAACCCTTCTTGGAGGGGGAGGGTTGTGCCTCTGGGATGTTTTTGCACCGAGTTGTTCTCTCTGATTGTTTTCAGACAGCTTGAAGAAAACATTGCTGTCCCCCAAAATAAATACCTAGTCAACGCTGTGAAACTTGATCTCTGTAACACTGCTGGGAGTATTCCATGAGGGAATCTGGAGAAGAAACTTTACCTTATGCATCTGACTTCTGGCAGTGCATGATCCCAGAGGCACCAGGGTGACTTCAGCACAGATAACCCAAGCATATTTTCTGCCTTCTCTGTACCTTTCTTGTCTGGCTTGGAAGACAGATTTGAGAACAGATTTGAAAATGGTGTCTGATTAGGGCAAGGTTGCTCTTACTCAACTGCGGCTTCCACAGATATCTGGGAAATAACTGAGAACCACTGTACCACTGCAAAGAGGGAGCATGGGAAGGAAAACACCAACAAAACCCCAGACATGAGGAGGAGTAGGGCACTTGGGACTGTGTGCCCTAACAGGAGCAGGGACTCCTCTGCCTCTGAGGGTGAGATGTGAGGTCTGCAGGCAGAAGTGATGCTAGCAATGGACCTCTCTGGTAGCAGAAGCCCTGGTTCTCCACCCAGTGCTTGCAGGGGGCTGCAGGCAGCTCTGGCTGGAGCTGCGCTGTGGGACCCACTCATGTGTGGCTATCGTGCATGGTGAGCACCAGTGGATGCATAGGGAAGAAACAAAGCACTATGAGGGAAAATTGAGCTGTTTGAAGCTTTTTTTTTTTTTTTTTTTTTTTTTAATATCTTGGTGATAGTTGCAGATGTGTGAAATGGCGTTTTGGTGAAAAGCAAAGTGCTCTAAAGTGCTCTGAGCCACTGCCTGGCTGTGGTGGCATTTGGGTGCCCTTTGGGAAGACATTTCCAGGGTGAAGATGCCATGAGCTGGGTGTCTGTGGTGGCAGGAGCCAGCCATGTTCCCTCGTGGGGACACCACCTCAGTGGAACCCTCTGCTGAATGGAGGCTTAGGAACCAGGCTAGAGAATGAAGTCCAGCTCAGTGCTCAGCCTCCCTCCACATGTTTTTCTTCATGTGGTATCTCTTCAAGGGGGGCAGAGCATGAAACATCATGAAAATGATCACAATCTTAAATGAACTAAATTTAATTAAATTAATACACAGTGTTCAGAATTCTCCTAATAATTAGATTTCATTCAATCTTAAGTGCATCTCAATGTTTGCAGTGTGAATTGGCTGGCACAAAGGCGAGAGCACCAACTTAGGCAATCTGTCCAACCTCCAACAAACCAGTGTGGATGTCCTCCCACTGTTTTGGGTTTAAATGTCCCTTCCTTTTCTCTGCTTGGTCACTGGTGCATGAGCTGTTTTGCAGTCAGTGGGTATTCCTGATGGATTAAGAACATTTTCTGGAATTGAATAGATTTATTTTCAAAACCAAAGGAGAGGGGAAGAGCTAGGTTGTTCTGTGTATCAGTGATGCCTTCTCCAAGCACGCTTCCAAAAGGCAGATGGATTTAAATGTTCTGTGATTTCTCAGGTCATCAGGTCATCCTTTAGAAAAATGTTTTGGGACAGATCACCATTGGGCACCATGTTCCCAATCCTGCAGATTGGAGTGCTGCTCTGCTCCTTCGCATGCAGTGTCCCAGGCATCATGGTCCTCACTTGGGTTTCAGTGTACCTTCCATTTTGGGTCCAAACTCGGCCCTTCCATCTTGTGGTGCTGCATCTTTGACTTCTGCAGGGCTGCTCCAGCTCTGTTCTGGGTTGGAACTGGGCACTTTGTCTACTTTATCTGTTGGGCTGGATGTAATGGTGTCCTCGGGCTTTTGAGGGGAAGGACAAAGAAGCAATTCTGAAGATGCTGTGAACTAGGCAGAGCTCGTTGGCCCTGTGAGGAGATGGATCCTTGTAGATGGGTCTCTCTATGGGCTGAGAACACTGAAATGCTCAAAATGGTGTTCGGGGTGAGATTTTTGGTTAACGCTTTGTCTATGAAGAATGAGCAATGTTGGGGGGGATATATGGACAGAGTAAATGCCTCTGATCTATTGTTCTTGTAGTTTCCACTGCATTTATGAACTCCCATATAAAAGACTTACCTTTCACTAGTATGATTAAGAAAAGGCCAATGTAGCTTTCCTGCTTGCTGGAGCATGAAGCGTGTTTAATTTAATAATGCTGATAGATCTTAAAGCCAGGAGCATTTGGCTAACACATGACCCACTTTTTCAATCAATTGGAAACATTTACATAACGGCCAGCTTCAGGGTCTCTCATGAGAGGGATAGGGAGCATGGGGCGGTGATAGGTGGCGGCAATACAGGGCATTTGGAGAAAGCAGAGTGGTGGATTTGATGTGTCCTTGGTGGGAAAGCCATCGCCCACCTCCCTGGGGCTGCCAGCCCCCGCATGGAGCAGCACAGCCAATGTGTTGGCTCTCCTGGTACTGCTGGGTTTGTGACAGTGCTGTCTCCATTCAGCTGTTCTCTTCTGGGAAAGCATCATCTCCCTGCTCACCATATGGCTTTGTAAGAGCCTACTGGAAGAGGATGCTTGCTCTCAAACCCATCTCATGGCCATTTTTGCACTGCTACATATTTATGCATCCCAACTGCCTCTTCGCTTCAAAGTAATACTTGAGCACTGGTTTGCCTCCCTTTTTTGGCCACAGATGCTCCTGTATGAGGACAGGAAAATAGCAGATACTTGGGACAGAAAAATCTCCCATCTGACATGTTCTGAGGGATTAAGTAACATGGAGGAGAATTGCTACAGATCTCATGACATTGCATACAGGAGAATGCTGGCACTGTCCTCGAGACAGGACTGGTCTCCCCATGGAGTAGGCTGCAGAGACATTCAGTGTGCCCTCTCCTTTCACAGAGATGCTATTAAGGCAGCATTGGGAAAGACAAAGGAGGATTTATTTCTGTACTGTGATTTATCTTCCCCTGCCTCCAAAATACCAGTAGCATTTTTCCCTCTCGAGGGCAGAGGAAGAGAGTATAGGAAGGGAGGGGAACAACATGTCAGCGCCTGGAAAATGAGTAGAGGTTTCATGAGATATGTACAGCTGGAAATAACATGCATTCCTCAGACACAGCGCCCAGCTTACAGATCTGGATTAAAATCCAGAAATGCAGTAATCAATACACCAGCTCAGCCCTTCCTGCTCCTTGCTCTTGGGGTCTGATGGGTATTTCCACTTACAGATGAGCTGGCTTTTCCAAAACCCACTGCTCCAGATTTTCTGAGTGTCCATTCATGCTTGGAATGGTGAATTTCGGTTTGCCAGATGTGTGCCCTGAGTCTTTTAAAGTCCAAGCTCTGCAGTCAGACTTTAGCCAGAGGGTTCCACCAGCTCCCTCTCCCTTGTCACAGATTAATAGAATCATAGCATCATTTGAATTGGAAGGGACCTTTGAAGGTCATCTAGTCCAGCTCCCCTGCAACGAACAGGAACATCTACAGATACATAGATGTCCATGGGCTGATGGTGGGATGGCGGAGGTAGGGGTGGTGAATCCATGAGGAGGGATCAGGAAGGTGAACTCACCCCAGGGATACCCATCCTTGCCCCTCTGTCCCCAGGTGATACGGCTGTGCCACTGCCTCCTCTTGTGCCGGGGCTCTCTCCTGCCGACGCTGTCTCCCGTCCCCAGTAGGAAATGGAGTCAAAGGTCTCCGAAGGCGGCCTGAACGTCACCCTCACCATCCGGCTGCTGATGCATGGCAAGGTAATGGCTCCCAGCAGGGCTGTACCCCTCTCCCTCTCCTACTTGGGATATCTTCACGTCTCCCAACGCCATTTATTGTGTGGTGTTTTCTTTTTTTTTTTTGGTAGGAAGTCGGAAGCATCATTGGAAAGGTAAGCACATTTTTTAGATGTGTGTTTAGGTACTTCCAGAATTGCCTGCAGCTTTTACTGTCTGTGCTGGGGTAGACACCAGTTATCTCTTCCCACAAATATCTCTTAGATGTTTGGTCTCTGTGAAGTGCGTTTGTGTGACAGAAGTGGTGACAGACTCACAGAGAGGTCAGAGACTGCTCCCCCACAAAGAGAGAGCCTATCTAGGACAACTTCTGGCTGCTTCGCTGTGGTGACAAATAGATGTTTGTCATCATATGGCTTGGAAATGTAAATTAAATAGATTCACTAAAAAAGGTTAAGAAATGTGATGCAAACCAGCTTAAATTCTTGCTTCAGAGGCCACAGGGCACCATTTAGCTTAAGCAGAAAACTTCACGAGGTGCCTCTGCTCCATGGTTCATGAAGTCCTGGCTATTTGTGGTAGGGAAAGATTTGCAACACGAATACTATTCTTTATGATTGCACCTTATTTATCCATCAACTTTTCAGGCCTGGAAGGAATCACAATTGCGCCTGTTTTGTATCTCGTGATATTAGAGCTCTCCGCAGATACTAGAGCAGAAACCGTCCTTTTCAAACACTCTAAAGGGCCATCTTTTTTGATCATCTAGACAGTTTGTGAGCTCTTCCATGAGATTTTCCTCCAAACAGGAAGTCTAGAAAGGAAGGTGTAAGGTGCAGTTGTGCTATTTTGTCTGTATCATGCCTTACAGACATGGGAGAAGGGGTGAGCTTGGATCATCCGCTCTTCAGCTCACCCATCACTTAGGGATTGAGGGCCAGGTGTCACAGAGCTCCCCAAATTTTTGGCCACACTCCGCATGGTGTTAGAGAGATGCATGTTTGGAAAGGCTGTTTTGAAGGTGGAAGTCTTGAGTTTTTACAATGGCCTGTGTTTTCACTTCTTATTTCAGAAAGGAGAGACTGTGAAGAAGATGCGTGAAGAGGTGAGCAACTCTGATCCCTTAAGTGATTTGGAAGAGAGGGATGAGGAGTGGGAAGGGCTTGCATCTCTCCTCCCGACAGCATACAGAGCAGTGACCAGAGCTGTCCTAATGGCTTGCTGCCATGTGAGATATGTGCAGTCATGACTCCCACCTCCAGTCTTCATCCAAAGTCACCCAAGCCAGCTGTCCCCAGAACAATTTTGTCCAGTTTTCTTGATCCCACTCAAACTCCTATTGTGTTTACTGGGAATCTTCCAGAGACAAGAGCTTTCTACTTCTGAAACAGTGAAATAAAGTTGCTCATGAAATGGGAGAGTTTGCCCATGGTCTTTGTACCTTTAGCCGTCAGAGAGTTACCAGATCACTAAGGAGAGCTCTTCACATGCAGTGATGCCACAGACCACTCTTGGCTTGACAGCATGGGTTCACATTGCAGTAAAATATCCAGGGCAGGCCTTGGAAACCCTTTCTGGAGGTTCAGGGTGAGGCAGGGCTGAAAGTACCGTGTGGCAAAGGTGGGAATTTTTAAGGTTAGATGGAATGTCTTTGTGTGGTGACCAGGGAACAAGTGTGCAGTGTGCTCCCGGAGCTCTCTGAGTTTCTGTTCTCGGGTGCTTTACTGGCTGTGGCTCCTCTGTGACTCTGTAACTTGCCTTCTCTTTCCAGAGTGGGGCAAGAATCAACATCTCGGAGGGAAACTGTCCTGAGCGGATTGTGACCATCACTGGCCCCACCGATGCCATCTTCAAGGCTTTCGCCATGATCGCCTACAAATTTGAGGAGGTGAGAAAGGTGACCCCTTTCCCCCAGGAGGGCAAAGTACAAGGGTTTGCTTGCAGCCCTCGTGGCCCACTGTTGGGTCCAGCAGTACATCTGGATGCCTTCAACCCATGTGTGCCTGATTGGACCCGCTCACCTGGTACACGACCTTGGCGCAAAGCCTTCCCGGTTGTTCCAGACATCTCTCTATGGGCAAGAACTGAGCCCAGCCTTGGTCTGGAAGATATGATCCCTCCTTACTGGCTCAGGGCATTTGGGTTGGGCTGTGTGGCAGACATCTGGGTTGGGGAAGAAGGGCTGATGCATTGTCCTCTTCCTTTCCCAGGACATAACCAACTCAATGAGCAACAGCACTGCTACCAGTAAACCTCCTGTGACACTGCGACTCGTAGTACCAGCTAGCCAGTGTGGCTCACTGATTGGCAAGGGAGGCTCCAAGATCAAGGAAATCCGGGAGGTAAACCACACCTACCTTAGTTACTGCGGGTAACTAAGAGCTGATCAGCATCCTTGGAAAGGGGGATCCTCATGTGCTGGCATCATGCGTCAGGGCAGTTCCAGGATGGTTCCTGCTGATGCAGGAATGATGTCATGAGTTTTGTCCCATGGGACTTGCCATGTCCTCACTAGCATGGGGCTTGCAGCTCTCTGGGGGCATGTGGCATCGCAGCTGGAGCTGGATGAAGGGAGGGGGCTTCTGCATTGAGATTCCTCCTCTCTCTTTCTGTCTCCAGTCCACAGGTGCTCAGGTTCAAGTGGCAGGAGACATGCTGCCCAACTCCACAGAGCGGGCGGTGACAATCTCGGGGACACCCGACGCAATTATCCAGTGTGTCAAACAGATCTGTGTGGTGATGCTGGAGGTACAGTCTGTAACAAAGGGGGTAAAGTATATAGGACAAAACCTGCCCGGCATCACAACAGCACTGAGAGCTGTGGATCATGTCCTTGCCACTGTTCACCGTGTGTTAGCGGACCTCTCTCATTTCCTGTTACCTTCGTTTGAAACCCACCCAAGTGTGTTTTCCCCACTGTGTTTGTGTTATTTCTAATTTGCCAAACTGGAAACCAGTTGGGTGCCTGGAAGGAGAAGGTTTGTGTCACAGCACCAGGAGGTTTCAGGAGAGGGGTGCATTTGCTGTACTGGAACAGCTGAGAGGGTGCTGAGGGAAGGGAGTGGTGGGCATGAACCCAAGCCCAACCTCCAGTGGGGCAGAGGAGGAGAGGTGGTGAGGAAGGCGGGTGCAGAGCAGGAGCCATGGCGTGTATGAATGTGTGGCCAGGGTGCAGTTTTCTGGGAGAAATTCTTCACAAAGTCCTCTGCTGTGGAGCAATGCTGCCATGCCAACAGCTCATTGCTGGAGCTGACTGCAGCCACGTGCCCCACCTCCATGCCTACTGCCTTGGAGAAGTTCAAGAAGGAACCCATTGCTGCGTTGACACAGTGAATTCCTTGCTCCTGGTGCCTCCCAGAGCCAAAGGCATGGACACTCTGCTTTGCTGGGTGGCCTTAATGCCACTGTTTCTTTATGGCAGGGAGGAACATGTTTCACAGAATCGCATAATGGTTGAGGTTGACAGGATCTCTTGGTCCATCTGGCCCACCCTGTGCTCCAGCAGGGACAGGCAGAGGAGGGTGCCCAGCACCATGTCCAGGCAGCTTTTGGAATTCTCCAAGGAATACCCACAGCCTATGGGTACCTGTGCCAGGGGTCAGAGTCACTTACACAGCACAGAAGTGCTACCTGATAGTCAGAAGGAGCTTCCTGTGCTCCAGTTTGTGCCCAGTGCCTCTTGTTTTGGCACTGGGATGTTTGCTGTTTCAAGAGCTCCAGAAGAGGACACTGAGACATGATTGAGATGAAGTAACACCAGCCATAAGCAACCTCGGTTCACCAGCAGAATGGCTAGAGAGGAACGGCCGTGAACCTTGATGCCAACCACTGCTGGTGCTCACATGGATGTGCTGTGCTGGTAAAGGAGCATGGATTTAGCCATGCAGTGGCTCCAGGTCATGCTCTGTACTGTGGCAGAGATGGGCTCAAGGTGAAGTTCACTGTGTGAACATCTTGGATGCTTGCTGTTCTCACTGACCAAAACAAGGGTTGATATTCCTCTGTATGGCTCAGCAATGAGAAAGAGAAAAAGAAACAACATTAATTTTCTTCCACTCTTAGATCTGGAAAGTCCCCTAGCTTTAACAGTTTACAGAGCTGCTCCTTGTAGCTTTTATGTCTTTAGTTATCTTACCACAGAAATTCTCACTCCTCCCTTCAAGATCTGTAATGTGATGAAAGAAAAAGCAGGTTTGTGGTTATTCGCACGGTGCTTTGATCGCACAGCTTTCCTACAGACTAGTACTAAGCATGGAGATTTGAATATGCCACGTGGCTACAGGCAGACATGTAGAAGAATGTAGATAAAAAATGGTGGAATTTTCTACAAGATAATGTAATTTATATTACCTATCCTTACATATCAGTAGCAACTGATCCATTTCACCTCTGGTGGACTCAAGGCTTTTATCTGAAATCTCTCACGATCCCTAGGAATCTCCCAGATCTCAGGTCCTCTGCTGCTGGCACCTGCCTGGTTGCTCCAGCAGACATCTTCCACCATGCAGCTTGGGAATGAGATCTCCAGAAATGCTCACGTTACTGGCTGAGAGGGCTTTCCAAGCCTCGTGCAGATGGAGCTGCCTCCAATGCCCAGCACCATGGCCAAAGCAGTGGATGAGGCATGGGAGGCCTCGGTGGCAGTGACAGCACTTTGCAGTGCCTGGGTGGTGAGAAACCAAGCCAAGCCCCAGAGGTGCCACTGTGCCCATGGCGAAGATATGATGCAAGGAGAGCTGCTGCATGAGGATGCTCGCGTGGACTTAGCAATGCAGTGACACACCACATTCTTCCCCACCTCCCTGCACCTTGAAGGCCTCTATGGGGTGTTCTGAGAAGGGTTTCGCAGCCCAGCATCAGCCCAGTCTGGGGGACAGAATGTCTGTAGAGCAGAGCAGAGGTGGGGAAACTTGGCAGTTGTTCCAAGGTGCTGTGCATTGGCAGGGGAACTCCTGAGGGTGTCCTCCTTGTCCACTAAATGCCCATTTCCCCCATGTCTTCCTGTCCAGAGACGCTGTCTGCCCAGTGTGGGTGCTGCTGGCCATGGCCCCGGAGGCTGCGCTCACCCCATGGCACAGCATGGGTTGGAAGCCCATGCTCCGTCGGGTGCTTTCTAATGCTCTTTTTGCTGCTGTTTCAGGGAAGCTGTTCTAATGTTCTCTCTCCCTTTCCTTGTCCCTTTTCCTAGTCCCCACCAAAAGGTGCCACCATTCCCTACCGCCCAAAGCCCGCCTCCACCCCTGTCATTTTTGCAGGTGGTCAGGTAAGAGCCGACCCGCTTGCAGCCTCCACTGCCAACCTCAGCCTTTTACTGCAGCACCAGCCGCTGCCCGTTAGTGCACTCAGGTTTCTTGCCTTCTGACTTGCATGGTGTCATCCCATCCGTGTTGTGCCAGAGCAGCCAGACCAAAAGCTCCTTTCAGAGCCGCTGGGGACAGGGGAGGGGATGGGCCAGCAGAGAGCATGGTGCCCGCATGCCCTTAGGACATAGCTGGGGACAGCACAGAGGCTGTTCTGTATTGGATGTGTCTATCTACCTAAAATGCTGATTTTACTCATAGTCATACCTCTAGGAGACCTGGCTAAGAAATCAGCTTGATTTTTTATCAGCATTTGCTGATAGCTGAGCGAGAGGCTGTGCACGTGTGAATGTTTTCTATATCCTGGCATTACCAATCTAATTAAAAGGAACTTTGCATGTTACAAATTGCTATCAGGTGGGCCAGGCTCCTTCTAGCCTGATCAGGACTGGGCTGTTCCTCTGCTTCATGGGATGGTCAATCCCTGCCACCAGGAGGGAACTCCTGCTGCAGGAATGAGCCTCACCTGTATCCATGGGACAGCCTATGTCATTTCTTGCCATGGTAAACCAGGCTAAATCAAGGCTTGGAGTGGTTTCTGGCAGCTCTTAGAGGTGACAGCAGACTTCTGTGTGCAGAATAGCCGTGTATGCAACATGTGCCTTAAGTCTACATGAAGCATGTGTTCCCAGTTGTCCCTCTCAGTGAAACTAATAAGCAATTGATTCCTGTAAAGCATGGCAGGAATGAGTGTAAGGCCTGGAGAGCACCATCAAGTTAGCCCACAACCTGACATGAGTCACCTGGTGCTACCTCCTACACCACACAAGCTGTCTGATGCTCTCCCACTCCATAATAAAATAGCAGAATGGCAAGCCCAAAGCACAGGCTGTTAGGCAGCGTGCTGAGTTAGCATATCCTTGTCATTGCCAGCACCAGGGCAAGGGTCTTGTGCAACCTGAGCAACGATCCTGGAAAGGAGCTTTGGGTTCAGCTGCCTGGTGAGCAGTACTTCTCAAAAGGGAGAGTAAGGGGCAGCACCCTCCTGCTGCAGGGATGCTGCAGGATGCATTGGGCATCGTGGGCAGCAGAGCTCATCCCCATCTGCCCCAGTGAGCCCCTCTCAGCCCTGGCAGCTCCTCATGGGCCATGCTGGAGTGAGAGGCTCCATCTGCATCCCTCCAGTTCACCTCCCCACCTTTCATTTTGCTGCTTCTAATCAACATCTCTAATCAAAAGCCAAAGCCAAATCTAGCTGCCAGGAAATGCTGAAATCCTCAGCACTCTGCGTTCTCCAGGTTCTCCCTGGCACAAAATGCCCCATTGTTGTGAAAGATGCAGCACATGTTCCGGAGGTGTTGATAGTTTCATTTTTTGCTTTTTTCCTGGCCATCTTTACTCTCCCTTAATCAAGTCCTATCCGTCTCTTACACAGATTCTTTTGGAATCATCTCAGTAATATTGCAACTAGCGAGCTACATCTTGCTAGCTGCTTAAATCCAAAACATTGGTCGTTCTGGTGGCTCTCACCCCATGGTGTTTATTCACAAAAGAGGAGGGATTACTACAGGTGGTGGTAATAACAGCATACTGCCTAGTCAACATCTGTGTGGATTTGCCTGTTGTAAGCCACGGGATGTGGCAGCAGCATCGCTGCATGGCTGCGTGCCACCGCAGCAGAGTGCTGGAATGGATGGGAGGTTTGGAACCTGCTAGGAGCTCCACACCCTAAGGGATCGCTCAGCTCCCTGTGCTCCCTGCACTAGGATGCATGTTTAGGTGCAGAAGGCGGTGGCGATGCCATCATGCACCCCTTGCACAGAGCTCTGGCTGCTGAGCACCTTTGCACAATGAAGCCTATTTCAGCCTTGCCTCCCCCCCATTCCATACAGCCCTGGGACATTTGAAGAGCTGTGTTCTTCTTTGGGAGAGCCAAAGCTCTTTCTCTGGGCTGGTAGGGGCTCCCTGCAGCCCCAAGCCCAGCAAAGACCAGGGCTGGCAGGGCTTTGCCACCTCCTGCCTCCTCTAACAGCCTCTCTTTTTCCTTTGCAGGCCTACACAATTCAGGGACAATATGCCATTCCACACCCAGATGTGAGTTTTACTCTCATTTTTCTTATACCCTGTTATGTCACCTGCATGCTACTGTTAGACGACAAAATATTAATATTAGACAATAATATTAATAGCGTATTCTCAAAGTAACTGGCCATGTGTAGTCTCTGTAATACCTTGAGTAGCCTTTTAACCTGTGAACACACACTATTAATTCTGAGGACTTGGCCTGATGCTAAATTGTTCGCATTGTCCAGTGCTATCCCTTCGTTATGAGACCAACTAGATTACGCATTTTGTGCCTCAAAATGATCAAAATGAGCAAAGAAAGGAAAAAAATGGAACTTATCTTCTGTTTCCCTCTTGTCCTAGAGCATCGGTCATCCGATGGCTTGCTGAGATGTCTGGGTGGAATGGGAGAAACAAGGGCTTTGTCAGTGCATGGTTTGCTATTTGAAGCAGGGCCATGTCTCTTCTGTGAGATCCTCATCCAGGTGATGAGGAATGGGGACAGGTTTCACTCGTGTTGAAATCCCCCTGCTCATGGCTTGCTCTGGTACACAACCAGGGATGGGTGTGGGACCCGCAGTGCATTTGCTGGGGGACACATAGGGAAGGGATGGTTTTATAAGATGCTGCTCTTAGGGTGCAGCTCTGTTGGTTTGATGTGGCTCAGAGCTTCTCCTGCCACCAGTTGAGCATTGAGTCATTGCCATACTCCTTCTCCAGCCTAGCAGACACTGTGAGTGCACGCTGCCCACAGCCCTACTGGGGATGACCTGGTGCTGTGCTTGGTCTGCAGCTGGGCTGTGTCTGTAGGAGCAGTGACTTCCCCTGCTTGTAGCAGAGGAGCATGGATATCACTCAGTTTTGATGGTTTGGTTGTCTACATGATGCCAGAATGCACGTACTTTGAAGAGCTCACTGTAATTGCTGATCAGAAACATTCTGAATCGTGTGTGTTTCACTTCAGCTCCCCAAAGCAGAAGAGAAGCATGGCTGTGTATTGCAGTGGGTAGATCACCATGTTCTTGTCCCAGTTTTCCTTTGCAAACCATGGAAACAACTTGTGTTTTCCTTGTTACTATTCCCCTCTGTTTGACGGGAATAAAATGCAGCATAGCACACATAATGCTTTGGAAGTATTTAAGCTTTCATCAGCACTGGCAAAGCAACATCTGATCCTTGCTGCTATGCTCTGCCCAGCTCCCAGCAGATTTGCTGAGACCTGGAAAAAGCTGTGCGTGCGAGGGCCACGTTTGCCATACCCCCTCCTGTAGCCCTCCTGTAGGATATGTCATTTTAAATACTGCTCTGTAAAGAAACCCATCTTGAAAATAGTTTGGGGGCATTGCCCTCGCTTTTGCAGGTCGCTGTGTTTAGCAGACCCCTTTTGAAGACCCATGACAGCATTTCAAACACCAAAGCTGCAATGTGAGCTCCTGCCCTGGTTTTTCTCCCTCTGGCAAAACCTACGCAGATCCATGGGAGCTTTGTCTCCTGAAGGGCTTCAGTATTGCCTGGGGTTGCTAAGAACCAGCATCAGAACTATTGCTGATTGTGTGGAGAACACTGTAGTTCTTCAGTTAAGCAGCAGTGAGTGTGATGTGAAACCACTGCATGAGCAGTGATGGAGATACCCTCCTGCTCCCTACTAAAACCGACCTGTCCACCTCCAGCCCCCTTCATTTTGTTTGGTTTTAATTTGGAACAGTGACACAGAGCACAGAATGTATTCCCAACAAAATTCTCGCTTCCTGACGGGGCTCCAAAGGGTGCCCATTACGACAAGGGATGTGAGGATCTGAACTACTGCTGACCATGGCTGAAGCCCACCTTTCCCTGTGCTAACATGGGGTCATGCTCACAGCACCCATGTTCCAGATGGCGCTAAGAGCCACACAGGCAGTCCATCTCTTGGAGACGTGTCCCACCTGAAGGCAGCACCACCCGGTGCCGGGGAGGTGGTCACAACCAGAGGGGACGCACATAGGCAGGTGTCCCTCTGCTCTAAGCCAGCAGGAGCAGCATGCTGCAGACCTGGAAGGGGCTGGAGCTGCTTTGCACAAATCCCTGCTGCCACCTTAGCAGCTCACCACACACAGGGACTGCATGCTCACAACAAAAAGCCAGGACATCTGGTGGGCTGAGAATTGGCTTCTAGCTGGTATTGTACTTCAGACCCTGGCCAAGAACTGCAAAAGATTTGGGCTTTATTGCATCTTACCCAGGCCAAGTCCTTCTATTAATGCTGGTTTCACCGTGTCTCAACATGGCTTCCAGTTTTTTGTTAGTTTTTTTGTTTGTTTGTTTAGGTTTCTTTTGGTTTCTTTTCTTTCTCCATTGTAATTTCGTTTTTGCTTTTTGGTGTGACTTGTACTCTATGACAATAACCTTCTTAGCTCTAATGTCCCTCCTACCCCTCAGCAGTTGACCAAGCTCCACCAGTTGGCTATGCAGCAAACCCCCTTTACTCCCCTTGGACAGACCACCCCCGCTTTCCCTGGTACGTACCCACATGCCCTTTCTAGATATCCTTCTCTTCTTACCTGTAGAGTTTCTCTCTCTTTCAAAAATCATTGTATCTAACAGAAACAAATAGGAGAAGTGAAGCTGAGGTTGCAGTGTCCATGGGGAGAGGCTAGCAGGGAGGTTAGGTAGAAATCTGGGGGATGTGGCAGCAGATAACCATGCATGTCCGCTCTACTCCCAGCCTTGCTGGATTTTTGAGCAGAAGGATGAGTGCCATCACTACCCTTCCCAGCCAGCATACCCCGCCATGCGCCCAATGGACTGGGCAGGATGTCCCTGCATCCTTTGGCACCAGCGAGAGATGCTGCCTTGTGGGATGTGTCTGGGACAGCAGCGGGGAGAGCAATGGGAAGGCACTGCGGTGCCAGGTGTTGGTGTGGCTCACCAGCCTGGGCTGCAAAAACGCTGCTAACAGCTTCACAGTGAGTTAGGAAGCAGATATAGAGCGCAGGGGATGGCAATGCTGAAAGCTCAGTGGTCAAGGTGCTGGATGGAAATGCCTTTTCTGACCGTATGTTCATCATATTTTGAGCTTCCTAGATGAAGTGACATTGCTTATCTCCTCGAAGGCAAAAGCATTAAATCTGTTTCTTCTTTGCTCTTCAGGAGAAAAGCTGCCCTTACATTCCTCCGAAGAAGCTCAAAATCTGATGGGCCAATCATCAGGTAAAACACAAAGCTACAGGGAAATCAGTAGGCGGCTGCTGAAATGTATTTCTGAAGTAGGACTGTGCCACTGTTGTGATCCTGGATAAATTGTCTTGTCTGTGGAGAAGAGAGCGTGTTTCCTGGCGGGCAGTATCGTGCCCGCCATCCCCTCTGTGCAGCATGTCCGAAGGGAAGTACCTGCAGTTTGTTACCTCTTTTTGGTGTTTGTATGTAATGGCCATCTATCCAATGGAAAGGCGTCAGCATCGCCACCATTACACTTCTGTTTAATTTTGCACAAACTTCATCTAGAAAGCATAGGAAAATACTTGTGGGAATAGCAATAACAGAAAATTTTAGCTGTCTCCCAAGTCATTCAAGGATACCTGCATTTTTAGTGGAACAAGACCCTGAAGAGCCAAATCACAGCCATAGTGGAGAAAATTCCGTTTCAAATGTCCCTGGCAGTTGCAAAGACATGTGTTGAATGTGCTTTCATACCCTGCTGCTGCTCAGGGAAATCACCCCAAGACCCCCTGGACATGCTGGGGCGTGCTTCCTGCCTGCCTTGAAAGCATCTGGGAACATCACCCAATCACAGACCATGGAAAGAGACCCAACCAGGTGGTAGCAAAAATAAATGTCATAATATTGCTCCACAAATCCTTGTTTTCCACACACCCTTCTTTGCCCTTTGCCATTGCCTGTGGCACTGATCCTACCCTAGCCAAGCATAGGGGTAGCCCATCCCTGGAGATGCTCAGGACCAGTCTGAATGGGGCTTTTGGCAACCTGCTGTATGGGAGGTTGTTGGACTCCTCAACCAGGAGCCAGGAGTTGGGCTCAATTATCCTTTAGGTCTCTTCCAACTTGTGATATTCTGTGGTTTTATGATTCTGTGAAATAAACTGTCCCTGACCATGGCAAGGGGTTGGAACCGGGTGGGCTTTAAGGTCCCTTCCAACACAGTCTGCGATTCTTTGATTTTGTGTCTCCTCGTGTTGCATCCGTGGGGACTGCATGTGTATGTCAGAAGGGAAAGACCTGGTATGCCAAAATAAGCAGTCTCCAGGCTGTAAGAACAGCTGTGATGACACGGAGGGTGATGCAATGCCCCAAAACCCATCCGGGAGAGGCTGTGAAGGGCTGGGGTGATATGTGGGAGGAGAAGCACATGCATGAAGGGCATTTAGCATCTGTGGACCCGTTCGCCCTGCTCCTGCTGTCAGTGGTCTGAGGGACATGGCCGTGACTCTTCATGGACACCTTGCTGTGATGGTGCCATGCCCAGACAGGTGTCGGTTCAATACCGAGGCTGCTGCTGCCAGCCAGACGGATGGGAGTCCTTCTTCTGTGGCACAGAGGGAAGTGCAGACCAGCAAGGTGCAGTCATGGCTCTCAGTAGGTGCTCAGTGCTTTCAAGGCAATGGCACATTGCCATGGGGATACCCCCCTGGTTTTTGTCACCAGGGCTTCAGTGCTGCTGCTGCATTGTGTCACTGCAGTGTGGCAGCACCAGTCTTCTGCTTTTTTTTCTGCTCTTTGCTGTGATGCAGACCTTGCAGCCTTTTGAATTCTTGTGCTCTCTGCTGTTAAAAGCCTTCCCTGGTTGTTTATTTGTTGTATAGATTACTGCAACTCCTAGCTACCAGCCAGCTTCGTGTCCCACGGATTAGGATGTCCCTACACCAGCAATGAGAGTATTTAATATGGAAACCTGTGAGAAATGCAGGCTGCCACCTGGCTGCAAGCACCCATGCAGCTGCACATACGGGTTGCTCTGCTGGCTCCAGCCTTTGCCACTGCAAAGGTGTGCATCCATCCTGTCTCAAGAGAAGCTGGGAGGGAGCACTGTGCTGTGCTCACTCCTTGCTGCAGGCAGCATGTTTCCATGTAGTTCTGCAGGGAAGCAGGCTCTCCATCTGTGTGCTTTTTGCCTTGCCCTAAGAGGGTCTGTTGGCCTTGACTCCAGCCAGTGTGCACATCTTCATTTCAGCACTTTGTCTGCTGAGCTGCTTTCCTAAGCGAGCTGTGCCCAGGGAGGGCTGGAGGGCACATGGACAGCCCTCTTCCAGGGCTGGGTTTTCCCGCTGCTGTGCAGAGGAGAACTTCTTGGGAAGGGGCTTATCCCACCTCTGAGGGCTCCTCTGCAATTATACTGCAGCCCTGTGCTATGCACACCTTCTTGGAGCCAGCCCTACTGGGGGACAAAGGGTCAAGTGGCACAGGAGAAGGTGGCACCCCACTCAGGTGAGGCAGGTAGAACTGTCTTCCTCCTCCTTGTACCAGAGTGTGTGTTCCCCTTCCTCTCCCAGTCCCCGAGCAAGACGCAGCCTTTGCAGTGTCAACTGCTGCAGGGAAGTACTGGCGACCCGCTGAGCTGCTGATGCGAGCTGTAACCATTTTCCCTTGCATATGCCCAGGTCTGGATGCCAGTCCCCCGGCCAGTACTCATGAACTCACCATTCCCAATGATGTAAGTACCATGGCGCTTCCTCCACCTGTGTGTGTGTATGTCCACATACATATATATACATATATATGTAACTTGCAGATGTACAGCCTTGTTACGTGAGTTTAGAGATGCCCCTTCACTGTCTTCACTCATACCTTGTGTACAGCTCCGCAGTCTGGTTGTCTGGGGTCATGGAGCACCTCCTGGGCTCTCCTGTGTTGGTAACTCTCCTAGGGAGGATCCTCCTCCATGCTCCATTTTTCCTTCCCAAGTGAACTTAGTGCTCACGAAAAAAGCCCAGCTGACAGCAGAGGGAAGGCCAGGGAGCTCTCAAGCCTTGGTGTGATTCTTAATATACCACTGGGAGATCTGAGAATTTTCAGGCCTGTCCTTCTGAAAGACAGTGCATTGTGTTTGGGTACTGGCAGCAGTCTTACAGGTGGAGGCACTGTGGTGATGTGGATATTGTACTCAGATGTTGTTCAGAAGGAGGCTGGAGTTGTGGTGGTCCCAGAGAGATGCAGAGGCTGCTCGGGATGCTCAGATGGGAGGAGGTGAGATGGAGAGCCCAGGTGGACAGCACCTGGACCCAAGGTCTCAGTTGCTTCTGGACTAGTTGCCATGGGATGATAACCAGCTGGTGCTCAGTGGAAAGTAGAGAAACGATGTCACAGCTTGGTCCCCACCGCCGTCACCTCCCAGCCCATCATTCTCAGAGGTTTCTGGATGGGGTCTGGAGGCTGTTTGCTTTTCTTCTTCCTGTTTAACAGGCTTTTATCATCCCAGTGAGGAAGCCTGGGGGACCACAGCACTGGCAACAACAAGGGCAACTTTGGTAGTGTTGGGTGACCCCTGAAAAGGGGCCTTTCCTACCAGTTAGCATGTGGAGAGACCTGCCGTGGGACACAGGACCACTTGGAGCACTTGCTAAAAGCCTGGCTAACATCAGAACTGTGTGGTGTTGGCTGTAACTACCTACATCTTCTTCCCATCTGCTGAAAATGCCCCCTGTTGCTTTGAAGACTCTGAAATTCCTGTCACCTTCCCTGGAAACAGAGGACAGTCTTGGCTGTCTCAGAGTGAAGCACCCAATGGCAGGTTTGGGCAGTGCAGAGCAGACCACAGTCGCACTGCAGAGAAAAGAGAGTTTGAGGGAATCTTGGGATGAAATCCAGCTTGACACTACCATGACTGTCAGAAACTTGAATGCTGTGCAAGGGAAGCTTAGATTCTGCTGGAAGTCTCTTTGAATAGCTCTGGCTCTTTGTGGCCCCCCAGCGGGTTCCCAGCTGTATGTATGTTTGTTTGCTGAAGCACCTCCAGGCTATTTCTGAAGACCTGGATGGGCAGCTCTTGGGCTGAATATCACACAGCGACCCTGGAGACAGCAGATCTTTCCAGTACTGTGATGGGTGTATGTTCAGATCCCTTAGCCTTCACTCCAGGCAGTGATGAGGTGGACATGGCTGGGGATAGCTCTTGCTTTGTGAAGCTAAGAACCCATCACATGGGCTGACAGTGAGGCTTTCTTTAGGACTTACAGAAGGAAATCTTTTGGAACAGCATGGTGCACAGCAGTATCATTAGTCAGGAAAACTGCAGATTATTTCTCTGCACTACCTAACCCTCTTCTTTGTTGGGAGCTCTGGTGTCCTTGCTGGGAGATCTGCTATGAAGGAGTCCACCCAGAAACACGTGGCCATCTCTTGTTAAAATCCAAGTGCCACAAGGGACAAGCCATCTGACAGCAGGACCAGCAAGCATTTGCAGCAGTGACTGTCTCCCTTTGTACAGCCAGCGACAGAAGTGTGGCAGCTGATGAGATGAATGAATGTCCCACGTACAGATTTCCTGGGAGTAACTGTGGAAGGGCATTAAAATGCTGATGGACAGACGGGACAGATTGGATATCAGGAAAAGACTCTTCACCAGAGGGTAATCAGGCACTGGAACAGGCTCCCCATGGAAGTGGTCATGGTACTGAACTTGCAGGAGTTCAAGAAGCATCTGGAGAATGCTCTCAGATGTATGGTCTGATTTTTGGGTGGTGCTGTGTGGAGCCAGGAGTTGGACTCAATGATCCTTGTCAGTCCCATTCCGACTCAGGATGTTCTGTGATTCTGTGACAGTCAGGAACACCTTGTGCCTGTGTTGGAAAAACTGCACACTTTCACGTGCCTTACCCAGCTATGGTGGTGCCTGAGGGACCTGTAGTTTGGTGCACAAATACTTGAGAGTGAGGATGAAGACTCCCTCAGGGACCACTGGGAAAATTCACACTTCTATATGGCTCTAAGGAAAACTAATTTTTTTTTGAAAGAGTGCGGAAGACATTTTCCAGTAGAATTCTTCTGTCCTGCAGGATCACTGAACCTTCTTGCAGGGAAGTGAGGGAGATGCCAAGAGTGCAGAGGTCAGGATGAGTGAGTAATGCTAGCAGTGAGTGTCTGGGGGACACCTGTGGCTGGGCTGATCCCAGGGGCCCTGTGCCCACGTTTGAGTTGGGTCTCCTAGTTTCGTGAGCACTGAGGTCACGGTGTCTCCAGGGCAGGGCAAGGTAGGCTCTGGCCGTGCAGTTGTACTTATATCCTCAAGCCGCACTGCTTCACGCCGTCCCCCCGCGCTTTCTTTCTAGCTAATAGGCTGCATAATTGGACGCCAAGGGACCAAAATCAATGAAATTCGGCAGATGTCTGGAGCACAGATCAAAATCGCCAATGCTACGGAAGGGTCATCAGAGCGCCAAATCACCATCACAGGAACCCCCGCCAACATCAGCCTCGCTCAGTACCTCATCAACGCCAGGTGAGACCCGGTGGCGGGACGGCTGCCACCCTCACTCCAGGAGGGTTTTGCTCGTAGCAGGGCAAAATCGCCGTCTTCCCCCACTGAGGAGGTAGCGCTGGGGCAGGGCACGGAGATGGATCTGGTCTGGTGGCGGGAAGGCGTTATTTGGGACCTTGTTGTGAAACCAGCCCTCTCTTGCTACCTCCTCGGAGCCTCTCCCACGTGCTTCCAAGCCTCCACCAATGCTTTCCTCCATCGAATGAAGTCAACCAAGCAGTCCAATAAACAGCAGACATGGGAATGGCCTGATCGCTTCCTTTCCATCTCCCGGCAGTGCAGCATGGCAGGGCTGGGGATGCTGCAGGCCGGGCTGCGTGCGGGGCTGCCGGCCATGGAGCCATCGGGACAGCTGGGTGGGTGAAGTGGGCAGGCGGCCAATGAGCAGGGGGGGCATCTGGCTGGCTTCGTGCTCTCTCAAGGCCATCCATCCATCTGTCCATCTGTCCATGCTGTTGCTGGCAAGAAGAAGGAGTGAGGGCAGGAGAGTGCTGGCAAAGTATAATGCAGGCTGTCCCCCACCTTGTACCCATCCCACCTCTGCCCTGACCTGCAGCAGGCTCCGTCACCCCCTTCTCCCCGCTGCCCAGCCCCACGGCACCTCCCCACCACCTCCTGAAGAAGGAGAGAAAAGAAAACCAAGCGGCTCTGTCATTGGAAAGGGCTGTCCAAGCTGTGGCTCATGCCATGGCAAAAGCAGATATGGAGGGTGACCTGGTTGAGGGGAAGGATGGGACACTCCCTCAGTTTGTAAAGGCAGAGCAAATGAAGGAACTGGGGGAACTGTAGGTGACAGACCAATGGGACGAGGATGCTGGGACTGATCCTTGTGCCTGGTAGGAAGTATTTTGGTAGAAGCCATGTGCTGGGACATCTCCTACCAGCACCCTTAGTGCATGGCACCTCTGCTAGGGGCATTCATTGAGAGTCTTCAGCATCTGCGCTTGAGCATCCTGATCTGTCCGTGGTGCTCCATGTGCTCCGGCCACTAGATGTCAGGCTGGTGACCTTATGCCATAAGCTGTGACATTGCCACAAACCACGAACCTCCGGAGCACCACCTGAGGAACCTATTGAGACATCAAGCACTGGGAAAGAATTAACGCTTACCCCGTAATTCTGGACAGGGACAAGATGATTGGAGAGAGTGGATTTGTCTGCACAACACTGAGCCCATGGGCCCCTCATCAGGCACCCCATGGGCTGTAAGAAGGAGAGACAGTGCTGCCTCACAGGATCTGTGTTTTCTTTTCTACTCCATTGATTAAGCGCTTGTTTTTGTCTCCCCCGCCCCTCTCTCTGCCCCTGTCTATTCTAGGCTGACGTCTGAGGTCACTGGAATGGGCGCACTCTAATTTCCACCCACCATCCTCCACTCCGCACCACCCGACCCTCTCCAGCCAAGGGCACTCCACCCAGCCTGTACAACCTATACATTTACCGTCTTCCCCTTACCTCCACAGATACTCTTTTCTTTATTAACAGATATATATATATATATATAAATACACACGCAAATGCACCCACTGGAATGTTTCTTTATGACCTCCTTACTGTGCTCCTGAGATCATTCCTGAACTCTTTGGCTATGGTCCTTGTTTTCAGCATATGGTGTAATTACTTCATCTTCTTTTCAGGGGGGATCAGGGAGAGGGGTTTCACTGGTGTGACTTGAGAAGATGCCGGGTCTCCAGTGTCAGTATAGTGTAGCTACTTAAACGTTTGCGTTGACATTGGCTGTTCTTGCTGTAGCCTATGGCCCCATGACACCACCCAGAGCTGTGCTCACTGCCCTCCCCGTGGTCCCCCCAGTGCTTCCCCTCCGTTCGCTTCATGCCCTGGCCTTCCCTTGCTGCCTCATGCCCCTACCCCAAGGATAAGGCATAGTTTTTCACTCCTGTGTTGTTCTGGAAGCAGAATGTGTGGGAGCCAAGCCTACGTGCATGCATGGGTTCACACACAGATGTCTCTCTTTGCAACATGGCAGGGTCCAGACAAGCCATTTTTAATACTCAAGGAAGGGAATCTCACTCTCTCTCACACACAAACACACACACACAAAATTTCCTTTTTATAACTAACAAGCAACTGGATGCAGGAAGAATTCAGCTGTACAGCATTCACACCCTCAGGGGCCCATGAAAGCACTCTTTGACAATCCCCACAAGCAACCTTTGGACAATAGCTCAGGCAGATCTGTGAGCCAGCTGTGTTTGTCAGTGTTTGTGTTCAATAAATGTCTGTGCAGCTCTGCTACCAATGGGCTTTGACTGTTCTTCTCCTGGGCCACCCCACTGTCCCCAGTGCCATCTTTCCCTCTGCATCCTTCTCCATCCAGCAGCTCGGAGAGAAGGTGGGAGGTGTGTACAAAACCTTTCCATTATGATTGTTTTATTTGTGAAAAGTCTCAGTGGGTGATGCACTTCCTGAGTGATTCTAGGCTTTCTTTTTCACCAGGGAGGGTAGCTGGCTTGCACAGTGTTTGGTTTTCCAAACCAAGTTATGCTTATCCTTATGATTATGTTCATGGCTATGATTATGCTTATGCTAATGGTAGGACAGCAAACATCTCACCACCCTCTTGTCTGGACAGATTCACTATGTCTGTGCCCCAAGTCCTTCCCCTGCCTTCTGCTTCCAGGCTTTACATCTCTCTATTGGCACTCAAAAGTGGAAACGAATGTATTTTCCATCAGTCAATCTCCTCCTGTACAAAACATGTGGCACCCATTTTCCCCATACTGCAACCATTGCAATACATTTCTGCACTGTGACACATGGGAAATATATTGCTTCTCCTGGCAAGCCCCAGAGCTGGAAGCCTTGTCCCTCTCCCCATCCTGCAGAGCCTCCCCTGGACAGGGCTGGGGGGCACAGGCAGATTCTCCTGACCCTGAGGATGAGGGCACTTTGAGCACAGCTAATGGGATCAGATGGAGCCTCTGTGTCTGTGCAGATGTCAGAGCTGCATCAGTGTGGTCAGTAAGGTGGTGTCCTTGAGGACAGACGCTTTGCCCAGGGACCAGTGGTTCCTGCAGATTGAGGATGTTCTGGATCTGCACTCAACCCCACATGAACCTGTGGGTGACATCCTCTGCCTGGACCATCCCCACCAGAAGTCCTCACCTGCCAGTTCCATCAGAATTCTGCTTTTTACTTTGATACAGGCTGCTGTTCTGTTTTAGCTATCCAGAGACAACCTACAATGGAGAAAGCTGTCTGAGCAGGTCTGGCTGGGAAATGCTGTGCTCCTGCTAATGAAGCTGGGGATTTCTCAAACTGGGAGTACTGAAATTAACAAATCCAGGCTGGGGTCCTTCAAAGCTTGTTCCACTGCTCAGGGACCCATCCTTGAGGGAGAGGGGCACTTTTCTCCTACACATTCAGGCTTCAGCGAGTATGGCAACAGAGCTGAGCCCTCCCTAGGTTATTTTGCAAAGAAAAACAACAACAACAAAATCAAAAAACCTAGTTTTATGTGGGAATCTAGCTGCTTGTCCATTGTTATCTGGGCCTGAGCAAGGCCTGGAGAAAAAGATGATTAAACAACAATTGCAGTATCCGCTGGGAACATGTTGATGACAGCAATGATAGCAACAAAATCATAAGGAATGCATTAAACTCTTTCACTTCCTTGATACAACTGAAAAGAAGATGGCATGAAGTTTGTCTGTCTTCTTTGGAAGAAGTCACAGTGTTTCGCTTTTCCTTGTGAGATGTTGTAGTTTTACATTTAATAGAAACTCAGTGCTGCAGTGTTGCATCCTCAGCCATGTCAGTGGGAGAAATACATGCACATCTTTAATAATGAAGTGAATATTCGGGACAATGTGAATGTCACAGTTAATTAACAGAAGGGCTTTAATGGATTGTGTGTCTCTCTGAAAGCAGCACACTTTATCCAGACAGAGTGATTCAACATTTTTGGAAGTAACTGGCTCTGTAAAACTCTTGGGGAATGTGTTATTTTGTGGGAAACTGGGATTTTGGCAGGAAAGAATTGGTGCAATGCCTCATCCTGCTCCAGACTCTGGAATGCGGTGGGGCTGCAGATCAGACTCGGCCCCTTGGATGGCTCACATCCGTCCCAAGTCATGCTCCCAAAATTGAATGCTGGGAGTATTGCTGTGTGCATTTTTCTAGATTTCACTTGCAAAAGGTTTTTTAGCAAAAACAGTACATAAACGGAGTTGAAAAAATAGATTGTTTCCCCCTAGGGAAAGTAACTTTCACTAGAGAGGCTCTTTAAATTGAAATTATTCTCATTTAGTTGCAATTCAGGGTGTTTTTTTCTTTTTTCATGTATTAATGCTAGTCACTTTTAATTACGCTAATTTCAAACTTATGGCCCATTAGAAAGGGTAATTTCCCCCGCAGAGGCAAGGTTGCCAGTGGAAAGGACGAGCCCTTGCTCTTGCTTTGCTCCCACCGCGGTCACTAGATGTCCCCCTCGTCCCGCGGACCCCGCTCGTGCTGCTCCAGCCGCGCGGCTTGACCTGGGCTCCCTCTGAACGCATCATCTGACTCTCTCTGCACCCAAGCACACATCCGTCCGTCTGAGCACCTGACTGGCCATCCATCCATCCATCCATCCACTCATCCATCCACTCATCCATCCATCAATCCATCAATTCATCCATCTATCCATCCATCCATTCCATGGACTGTTATCCATGGACTGTGAAGCTTTTTGTACCCTAATGGAATAGCTCAAAGTTTGTAAAAAACTGAGATATGGGCAGTATTTAGATGTTTCAAAGGATAATGATGTCAAACTAAAAACAGATAGGATTATATTAGATATTAGAAAATGCTCCCTATGAGGTTGGTGAGGCCTTGGCACAGGCCGCCTGGAGAAGCTGTGGATGCCCCATCCTTCACAGTGCTTTAGACCAGGCTGGACAAGACTTCAGGCAGTCAGGTCTGGGAGGTGTCCCTGCCCATGGCAGAGGTTGGGGCTGAATGGGGTTCAGTGTTCTCTCCAACCCAACCCAGTATGTGATTCTATGATTCTGTGGTTCTGTGATTCTGTGTGCATGCTCCCAGCCCCCGCCCCTTCCCACCTGGGGATGTTGGCTGCTCATGCCATGCAATGGGGAAGGACATGCAAGTAGCGTGTGTTGGTGGCCAGCTGTATTTCCTACAGTGACAATCAGTGCAGCTGCCCAGCAGGAGACCAGCACCATGTCCCAGTGCAGGATTGTTCCCACCAACACTGGGTCCTTCATGAAGACCCCCTGGCCTGTTGGGGCACACATGTGTGACCAGGCTGGCACCAACTCTGGGACCGCTGGCCTCAGGTCTCACCACAAGCTCTTCTTACACCACTTGCACCAAGGGAGGAGGCTCCCAGCACACAGCCCCAGGATGCAGCTGGCCTGACAAAGCAGATTTGATCTTGCTGGCCTGGCATTTCGCAACAGAAGGACGTTTTCCAGAGAAGGTCACCCAGACCCAGACCCTTCCAGTGGCAGTTGCTGCCAGCACAGAGCTCGAATGGGAGGACGTGCAGGAAGGTCAGGGTCTGAGTCCAATTTCCTTGCTCCCATGTTCTATTGCAGAGATCTGCTGAGAGGGTTATTTTTGCTCCAAAAAGAAAAAGAAAAAGAAAAAGAAAAAGAAAAAGAAAAAGAAAAAGAAAAAGAAAAAGAAAAAGAAAAAGAAAAAGAAAAAGAAAAAGAAAAAGAAACAAAGATGCAGCTGTGGATCTTAATCCACTGTGCTATGCATGGAGCCCGAGGCCTCTATCCAAAGGGTAACGTGGCAGTGACTTTGAGGAAGTACTGAATGTACCAGATGTGTAGCTCCTCCAGCGCCAGATGTGCACCTCCCCCGCCCCAGCCCTGTGCAGAGGAACAAGCGATGCCGAATCAGCCTGAAAGCATCCCGCAGACTAAACCTCGCCAAGTGTGAAACCTGAGCGGATCTGGATTCCCACAGCCATGTTCATGTGGCTCAGTGAAGGGACGTCCCTTCCCAGAACACACACTGGCGCCTGCTCCACATGCAGGGAGCAGACCCAGCTGGGCAATGTGGGGCAAGCCATGCCCTGTGCCCAGCCTCAGCCTGCTAGTGATGTACAAGGCACATGCTGCGTCTATAAGGAGCTGCTTTGATTCCGAAAAGGAATGCTGGGCTATGCATTCTTGAAATGCTCCCAGAGCACTGCATTCTGCCTCCCTGAAAGCAGCGTCTCTGTGGCAGTTTGCTCCTGGAAGAGATCCTTTGTCTGAATGCATTTGTGTCTGCAGCAGAGAGCAAGCCAGCACCAGGAGAGGAGATCTATGCTGCCTGGCTCTGGAGCCTGGTTGCATTCTGCCCCTCTCAATGAGCCCTGGGGTACCCTGGGGTAGTGCAGCCACCACAATACAGAGAGCTGGGCTGGGAGGGTGGAGCAGCATCATCCTGAATCTAGGGTTGCACCCGCTGCTGGGGTCAATCTAGGATGGCAATCCAACAGGATTTTCCCAGGCAAAGGGAAGTGGGGCAGCTTCAAGAGGAGTTTGCCCCAAATTTTTCCTGCACTGAGTTGTTTGGAGGGGTCCTTCTGTGTGGAGAAGGAGCAACCAGCTAGATGCTGGTTCCTGCTGTAGGCAGGGCTGTGTCCTTCTGGGTATGTCTGTGTGTGCAGCTCAGTACACAGCCCTGCTCCTGCCTCCCACATGCGAGTGCCATGCTGCAAAAAGGCAGTTAAAAAGGCAACACTTACAGCCCTGACAAACTGAAAACTCTGCTTAAAACCGGTTTCCAGTTGGACACAAATGCTGCTTCTTCTCTTGCCTTGAGTAGATTTCTATTTTGGTGTGAAACACTATGATGTCAAGGTGTGCGGGATGGCACAGCACATCTCCAAACACAACCCAAGCAGGGCAGGCTGTGCCACACCAAACACAAAACCTGTACCTGTGTGTCTCTGCTCACCATTTGCCAGCCCAAACAACATGTGACAAATGATGCAAAAGATGCAGTTGGGCTGTGGAGAGCAGGGAGATGCTCTACATGGGGATGGTGCCACACTGCCATTGGTAGGGGTGGGCAGGGTTCCTAGATGGTAGGTCCTGTACCCAGGGGAGAACAGCCCCGGTGGGCATACCAGTGCAGAGAGGTGTGTGCTAGTGCCACACTCTTTTGTGCTGAGTACAGGTGGGTGATGTCAGCACGGTGCTGGGGATGTTGGGACGTCCTGCGGGGCCCTGTGGCTATGCAGCACTGCTGGGGTGTCTCTGGGAGGAGGAGGAGGAGATGCCAGCCTGGAGCCTGACCATCTCCTTTGATTGGCCTCCAGCTTTCCAGATCCAGAGCTTCACGGGAGGACCTTCTCTGCGTGACCAACTGCAGCAGCTCGCACCCACGGTGCCCACGATGCCCCAGCGCTATCTGTTTTTGCCATCAGCCTCACTTCTCCACCCTTTGGCCTCCTGCTGCTTTATAATGTATTTTGTGGCTTTTCTGTGCAAATGCAATAAAGCTCTCGTTGATTGTGGTCCCTGATGGTTGCTTCGGAACAGGAATGCTGTGGGGCAGCAGAAGCCCCTGCAGCCCCTGGAAGGGTTAAGGTGAAGCTCATCCCTCACAGCCCACGCATCAGCTGGAAAAAGTGGCTCAGTGTGCTGGCTGCGCTCAGCATCAGGAAACAATCACACGCAGCAGCCAGGCTTCCAGGAGGCGGAGGGGAGCGGGACGGGGGGAGTACCCTGAAGCAAACCCAGAGCCCTCCCCAAAGGCAGCAAAGGCCAGCATTCATTACCCACCAGGAGACGTGTTTATAGCAAATGTGAGTCACCACCAGGGACGGACTGTTGGGATGGGTGCATGCTGCCCATCCGGCCCTGCACAATGGCAGCTCTCAGACCGGCTGCCCCATCCCACGCGCCAGCTTTGGTGCTTGGAGCAGCCCCAGTGTTATTTTGGGGCATGCCTTTTCCCCAGACCATTTTGTTTCTCATTGGAGAAGCACTGCCAGCGCGCTGTCACTCCCCACTGTGCTGGCTGCCAGCCCAGTGCCCCTTGGAGAGGGGAATACTACCCCATGGGGAGCAGAAAAGGGGCTCTGTGCCCAACTGGTCCCTGACACACAGGCAGGAGAGCCATGACAGCCCATCTCGACCTTGTTCCAATTGGAAAGTGAAGACAAAATACCCTTTTCAACATTTTCTTGTGCCTCTGGGTGATGGGAAGCATTCTCCCATCTTCCATGCCAGCCCAGGCTGCATTCACCCCATTTGATGTGGGCCAGCCCCATGGCACACAGTGCCTGCCCCATATGGAGCTGCCAACCCGCAGCACAACCCAAACTGCTCGGTCACTCCACCAGCATCACAGGGTGCCCATTCCCATCCCTCCTGGCATTCAAATCCAACAGCATCCCCATGCTCCGGCTGCCCACCACCAGCCCTAACTCAAAATGCGTGATTTGGAATTTGCCAAGAAAAACATCACTTCACACCTGCTCTCCTTCATAGCCCTCTTTATTTTGAATGAGGCGACATAGAACCATAGAATATCCTGAGCTGAGAGGCACCCATAAGGATTACCAAGTGCCACTCCTGTCTCCACATAACACTACCCAAAAATGGCATGGCAAAGCTAATGCTTGCCAGGACTGGTGATGTTGTGCCAGGATCAGCTCCTTGCCTCCATGCTCCAGGCTTGGCACCATCAGCAGGTTTCTGGGCTCCCATGGGCAGCTGCAAGGCAGCCACGATCCATGGGGACAATAGGCACCCCCAGCTGCATACTGCTGCTCCAGGAGGGCTGCCAGGAGTGAGAGTATTTCGGGATTTGAAACAGCAAGCTTAACTTTTCCTCTTAAAAATTAGAAAAGAAAAAGACAGCAAAGATGCTTATCTTTGCTTATCATTATGACCCACTGGAATTTCCCCAGCTGCAGCATGTTCTGGTGGCCTTTTTGCCTCCTCTGTAACTTGCTCTGCTCTGGGTCTTGGTGGGTGAAGGGACCAGGGCTGGGGATGAGGGTATGGCCTGACAATGGATCCAGCCCTGGAGAAGTTGCCCTGCAGGGTACCATCACAGTGGTGACAGTGTGTGGCTGTGCCTGGTGGCACATGGGTGGCAGGGTGTCCAAGTGAGTCATGCCCTCTCTTCCAACTCCCACGCTGCATCCAACGTCTTCCCTTTTGCTCTTCTCTCTGAAGAAAGCCAGCCAAGCATTCCTGCAGGCTCAGACAGCTAGGAGAGAAATATGATTACCAGATGGTTTGTTTTTCCATAGGACCAGAGGCCAGTGTGAGGTAACAGGGAAAATTTTAACCCGCCCCAAGCCAGCCTGGGCATGGGGCTGCTTCTCTGCCTATGGGGCCGTGCTGACATGCAAGGGGTCTGCAGAATGGTGGTGGAGATACCTTGGGTGGGATGGATGGAACACTCGCACCGCCAGTCCCCAGCCCTGTTGCAGCCCTGTGGGGCAGCTTAGGGAGCCATGGATGGGGATGCTCACCAATGGGCATGAGCATGGGCTGCTGGGACCCCCCAGCACCTAGGGAAGGAGGAAGAGCTCTCAGAGCTGTGTGCCGAGATGTGGCTACCCTTGCTGGAAGGGAAGAATGCCGGCAGGAAGGAACAGAAACCCAACCTGCAAGTGCTGGCACACAGCGTGTGGAGGAGTTCGCCTCAGGTCAGCAGAGGCAGCGGTGCAGGTTCTCCCCTCTGGCAGCAAGGGAAAGCTGTAATACTGCTGCTCGCAATACTGGTGCCAAGGTACTTGGGAGGTGCTGCATGGATGGGGCTAGTTTTTACCCCAGTCACTTCTGCAGGGAGGTGAAGGAATGTGAGACTCTTCCTGATGTCCTCGTGTGGCTCCATGCCCACTGGGCAATGCTGGCAGGGTGGCTTTGCACTCCCAGGGCTCTGTGCCACCAGAACCACTGCTATCCGGCTCTGAGGGCTGGTCCTCATGCAGACACCTCTGTGGGCAGAGGAATCACCATATGTGGAATCATCACAGACCACAGGTGTCTCATACTGCAGCTGAGCCTGGAGGTGAGACATGGGCATGCACTGCCCCATGCACGCTGCCTCCTGTGGCTATGTAGCAGGGACATGGCAGCATATTCTTTGGCTCAGCAATTACCAAACCCCTTGGGTCAGCCTGCAGGCTGCTAGCCTGGCCATTGGCTGAGCTCATGCAAAACCAGCTTGGACTTCTCCAAGGAAACCATTGTTTAGTATCCTGGGAACCTCACTGGCCACTAGACCTGCTTTAGTAGACCTGGAAAAGGCAATAAGCTCAAAGGCTTTTGAAGCTGGGTGCCAATCCAAGCCCATGGCTGGGTCAGACAGCAGAGGGGACATGTTTAGGATGCCTTGATGGGCTGCAGCTGTGCAGAGCCGTGCACGGTCCATCCATACCATGCATGAGCTGTGACATCACCACTGAGATTCAATGGCACAGCCGGGCCAGATTTGAGATGGCTGAGATGTCCCTCTGCCCTCTACTGCAGGGCAGAGAGCTCAGCTCCTCTGCTGCTCCCAGCAAAGCACAAGGAGCAAAGCAGCCAAATAAAGAAGAAACCTCTCTGACTTCTGATGATGCTCATCCAAAGAGTCATTACTGAGTGCATCTTCCTCAGCAGCTTGCAGACAGGCTCCTCCACTGATGGAACACCTACTCAGTGGGGCTATAGCTTTTGTCTTTCTGAATGTTCTCAGCTGATTCTGAAGATCTCAGCTTGAGGCTTCTTCCCACCACATTTTCCCCAGATCACTTGAACAATGATGTTGCCAGAACTGTTGTGTGGAGATGTGGAGAGGCACAGTGGTGGGATAGGAAATGGGAGAGGAGGGGGAATGGGCTGGGTAATGCTTGAGGAGGAGTCTCTGGGTCTGGGTATGATTACTCCCAGGGAAAGGCCAGGATCCCAAAGCACATCTCCACGTGCTGGAGGACAAGGAGTACGACTGTCCTGAGCAAACTGGCAAGGAAGCTGAGAAGTCATCTCCAGCAAGTGCAGGAGCTCCTCTGGAATGGCTGTGCAAGTGCAGAAGCGTAACACTGTGCAAGCAGAAGAGTAAAAGACGCCTTCTGCAATTTATTTGTGCACAGATCATTGGTACTGGCTGGGTTCATGCTGTCAATTCCTTAGTGGTGCCATCCTGCTGCCATGTGCTTCCATAGGGTGCTCTGGCCCAGATTACTCCTCTCTGGGTTTCTTTCCAGCAAAATACCCCTTGGCCTGGATAACACATCCATTTGCCCCCTCCCATACCATGAAAGGGTGCAAGTGTCCTTGGGAGAAGGCTATGTCTGTAGCAGGAACAGCCCCAGTGTTTCCCTTCTCTCCCTGGTGGCAGTGAATGCTGCCCTGTGATGAGGGTTGGGCAGCATCTGCTCCGGCAGATGAAAGCCCCCACCTCAGCACAAGGCAGGGCCAGGCTGAGCAGTGTGGGGCTCACCCCCTGAGCCAGACATGAAGTTCAGGCTGTCTGCGAGGTCTATGGGTCCCAGGGCTGCTATGAATCCACAGGACTCCCACCAGGCACCCAAGGCCAGCATCCAGAGGAGGACTGCAGATACCCCTAATGGCTGAGGTACCAGTTTCATCCTCTATCGGCAGGGTGCGGCTGGAGGTCACTCTCTGTGTGTGAGGCGTCTCACCTCGACCCTCTGGGAGAAAGGGCAGAAAGCCCCGAGAGCAGAGGAAGAAGGTGCTTCCCAAGATGAACCTGGTGCCCCTGCCATGCCTCCTGCCCAGGTGCACCCTGCAGTGGGTACCCTGCTTAGCAAGGAGCACAGCACGGCTCCTGGCTACTTGGGATGCAGTGGGCTGCCTTCCTCCATCCCCTGGTGGGCTCAGCTCAGGGATCCAAGCCCCCAGGGTGCAGCTGGGGGACACTGGAGCCCCACGGCAGCAGCGCAAGGGGGTTGCTCACAGATACAATGAGCACAGAAAGACGGCGAGAAGAAGTGCACGCTGGCTTCTGAGTCAGCACGGACAGCCCTGGTCCCACCCTCCATTCCGGCTGCGGAGTCTCCTCCTCACCCTCTCCCCCCCGCCCGCTCTTCCTTCCCCGGGTCCCGAGCGCTGAAACCACCCCCGGGCTCGGCCTCTCCCTCTTTCCTCCCTCTGCTGCAGCTCGATGGGAATCTGAGCCCAGCGACATGGGGCTGTACGACTCCTTCTTGGCGCTGCTGCTCCTTTTGGGGGGTGCCTGGGCTCAGCAGGCTGAAATCAACGCCCGTGTCTCCAGGGCTCAGGGTAAGCGCGGGACAGCCTGGAGGAGCGCGGGGCTGCGAAGCTTTGGAAGGAGTCTTGCTAGCGGTGTGGGCACTGGTCTTAGACGTCTTTTCCAACTGTAGTGATTCTGTGGTTCTATGGTTCTATGATTCTACGGGCTCTATGATTAAGTGGATCTGCTTGTTCTGTGCTGGCTCTCCTCCAGCCAGGTGTCTTTGGCAGAGCTGGGGTGCAGGGAGGGGATGGCAGGGGTTTGTCTTTGCAAAGGACAGCAACCTGGGCACAGGCTGTTGAGGGGCATTTTTAGTTCCACTCTCCTGTGCAGTGGTATTTGTACCAGGATGTGTTGGAAGATCATGAATTTCTCTTTGTGGTAGTAGCTGCTGTGTTTTGGTTTTGTTTTGTTTTGTTTTAAGTGGTTGCTGCAGCTGCACGTTTTTTTAAATACTAACAGTGGTCTTGCAAATGTGAATGCAAATGGGAAAGAATGAAAGAATGCACAAACTGACATTTTCTGGCTATGTGCTCAGACACGGTCCAGCATACTGTAAATGCCAAAGCAGAAATGGTAAGGAAGAACAATCTCAGCCCTACGTGACTGCTTGCGTATCTCATGTGCAATTAGCAACTCGGTACTGTGCTCCCGGTGCTTGTCCCATGGCTGTGCCAGGGGCTCAGCGGAAAGCAGTACCATGCCACGCTGCTCTGCTTGCCCCCAGACTGCCCTGTGGACCTGTTCTTTGTGCTGGACACCTCTGAAAGTGTCGCTCTGAGGGTGAAGCCCTTCGGGGATCTTGTAGCACAAGTGAAAGACTTCACCAACCGCTTCATCGATAAGTTGACAGAAAGGTACTGTGTCAATCACTGCTCTCAGGAGTCTCTGGGGCTGTGCCAGAGCTGGGTGGGATGTTGTAGGAGAGCAAGGATGTGGGGGGTACCAGAACACCAGGCCATATCTCTCTTCTGCATGCCCATGGCCACCCTGATCCCACTCCAGCCATTGCCAACGTATGTGCTTAGGTGTCCATGGGGCACCTCAGTGTTAATGGTGACAATAAAAAGTACACACAGAGCCCCTTAAAAATGTTTCCCTGGGGCACTGAACCCAGATTTGGGGGTCCTGTGGGACATCACAGCTTCTTTACCCAGTGGGCTGTTCCTAGATGCCCCCCCACAGCCACCAGCCCAATCTAACCCTCATTTTTCCAGGTGAAGGGCAACTGGGTGTGCCCAGGGCCACCTAAGTTCCCCAGAGCTGGAAGGGCAGGATGCTGGCAAGGGCCACCTCAGATCTGCTCTGCATCACCACGTGTTTGGGGACAACCTGCCAGGCTCCAGAACAAGGATCCAGGCTTTGTCCTGAGCCCCTGCTATACGCAGACAGACAGATAGACTCCCTGAGCCCACCCCCAGTATCTACTGACTACCCTTGTACTCCCCACGCACTGTGGGGTCATTGCCTTGCGTGCTACTGCCCTGTCTGCAGTGCCACATGTAGTGCAGTGGGCTTGGGGTGCATCAGGGACAGGTGGATGGACAGTGATGCTCAGGGGGCTTTAGGAAAGGTCTTCATGGGAAGGGAGAAGACAAACTTGGGAAGTGTGCAACCACACATCTGTTTTGGATTGGCTCCAGCATCCTGAATGTGTCACTTTGGGGGGCATTGGTTATGACTTCAGATCCAAGCACGATGTGCTGTGACATCTCTCTCCCAGGCAGTCCCAAGCGCTGGCGAACAAACCTATGTTGGCACATGGGAGAGGGCTTCAGCTCCCACCTCTCTCTGGATGCAGGCATCCTTCAGCCAGTGACATCCGTCTGTTCCTTGAAGCACAGGGAAAACAGGGAGCCCTTGCAAAGCCTTGGCAGAGGAGCTCCATTTCACATCGCAGACAGTGAACATGGCAGGGAGGAGGTAACAGGGTTGTGGGGCCACACTGATGGCACACGTCCTGGTGTGTCCGTGCAGGTATTTCCGCTGTGACCGCTTCCTGGCATGGAATGCTGGGGCTCTGCACTACAGTGACTCTGTCGTCATCATCAAGGACCTCACTGCCATGCCCAGAGGCAGGGCTGAGCTGAAGAACAGCGTGTCAGCCATCAGCTACATTGGGAAGGGCACCTACACTGACTGCGCCATCAAGCAGGGCATTGAGCGGCTGCTTGTCGGGTACGGCAGTGGGGATGGGCTGAAAGACTGGGTGGTGCTGCACTGAGGTGGGTGGTAGCTGGATGTCCCTGTGCAGGTTTGTTCCCGGTGTGAAGGTCACATAACCATGGGGTGGCAGGTTGCTGTTGATCCACCTGTGCTGGGAGGAGGCAAGCCTGGCTGTAGGCTGGGGCACTGGGGCCTCCAGCCAAACCTGTTAAATGCTTGCAGCACTAAATGCAGTTTTTAAATCCTTGCAGTGGCTCCCATCTGAAGGAGAATAAATACCTGATCGTGGTGACTGATGGACACCCTTTGGAGGGGTACAAGGAGCCCTGTGGAGGCCTGGATGATGCTGCTAATGAAGCCAAACATTTGGGGATCAAAGTGTTCTCTGTCGCCATCTCACCCCATCATCTGGTAGGGACCAAGAAGCAGTTCCTGGGCAGGGGTTTCGTGCTGCCCCAGCATAGCAGCACTTGGTGTAAAGGGGCTCCACTGCCCTGTCTGGAGACAAGTGGTCACCCAACAGAGCCAGTGTGTGGGAAACACCAAGGGCTGGGGACACACCAGCTGGAGGGAGGATGTGGGTCCCCAGTGTGTCCCCTGGGCACATCCTACATGAGTGCCTGCAGGTCTTACTCTGACTCCCAACCCTAGGACCAGCGTCTCAGCATCATTGCCACAGACCATGCCTACCGCCGCAACTTCACTGCCACCAGCCTGAAGCCAACCCGGGATCTTGATGTGGAAGAGACCATCAACAACATCATTGAGATGATTGTGAGTGCTGCCCGTCCCCCTGCTCAGCCCACCCCTGCCCTGGGCTCACTCCGCTCTCACAATCCACCTCTCATTGCTTTTTTGCCTTGCAGAAAGACAACATGGAACAATCGGTGAGTGTTCCCTGGCACACCAAGCCCATCCCCTGTGCTCATCCCTACCCTGAAGGACTTGGTGGCACCACTCTGTCCAGCCTCGAGGATGCCCCTGAGCAGGGCATGGTGCTACCACTTCTTCTGATGTTGTTTTTTCCTTTTCTCTGGCCAGTGCTGCTCCTTTGAGTGCCATGTAAGTCAGGCCCTCGAGGCCTCTATTCCCTTCCTTGTGCCCCCAGCCTGTGCCTTGGTGGCTCCATTTAATCCCCACCTCTCTCCTGCAGCCTCCCCGAGGAGCCCCAGGACCTCCTGGTGACCCAGGCCATGAGGTGAGGAATCAGTCCCTGGCCACTGAGGGATGAGTTCCACAGGGGTCCTCGGGATCCAGTGGGACTTATGCCACCCCGTGGCCACTTGAAGGAGGTGGTGGGAGCAGTTGTCCCAAGTGACCTCTGTCCTCTGCTCCCCATATCCACGGAGCATTGCCCTGATTACCTCCCTGCTCATCTTGCAGCCTCATTTTATTCCTGGGGAAGGTGAGATAACTTTATTTCTGTCCTGTATTTCAGGGAGAAAGAGGAAAGCCAGGACTTCCTGGTCAGAAGGGAGATGCTGGAGACCCTGTAAGTAGAAAATTCTGGATGTTTTCAAGAAGCATGGAGATGTGGCACTGAGGGATGTGGTTTGGTGGGCATGGTGGTGATGGACTGTTTGTTGGACTAGATGATCTTAGTGGTCTTTCCAACCTTAATGATTCTACAATTCTATGTTTCTGGGGGACTAGGCGTGGTGGCTCTGCCAGAGCATTCAGGCACATCCTCATTGGCAGGGTGATGGGGACCTGCACTTGGTGTCAGCACTTCCCATCCCTGTACCATCCCTTGTCGGTCACCATCCCGTACCCCTGTGCCATCCCATTTCCATGGTGATGTCCCAACCAGCTATCCCTGGAAAGAAATGTTGACACAGAGACATCCCTCTTGCATCTGGCCACCCAGAACAGGGTCCCACAAGCCTGCTTTGTTCCTTGCCTCAAGCAGCTGCCCCTCCTGTGGGATGCCTGTCTGACTCATGGGGTGTACCCCGAACTCCCTCCCGACACCCCAAGCACAGCAGTGTTATGAGGAAACCTTCAGTAAATAATAAGCTAATTGTATAAAGAAACCGGTTCCCTCCTCCTCTTCCCTTTTTTACTAGGTATGTTTATTTTGGGAGAAACATTTCTCCCACACACATAAGTATGCAGTTACTCAGCCTTTGTGTGCCCAGTTTGAAACCCCATGGCATGTTCATGTTTTTGCTTCCTGAGGGTTTTCTGCCCTTTCATTTCACCCCTAATGATGTGTCCCCAAGCACCGCATTTCCCTTGCCCCTGTGGATGGCTGGGGATGCTAGTGGTCTGCCACCCCATGGCATCCTGTGCCACCAGAGCAGGCAAAGGAGAAGCAGGGCAAGGGGAGAGGGTTGTGGTAGTGGGGACAAGAAGCACATCCCCAAAAAAATGTGTCAAGAAACATTACAGTATCATGTTTTAAATGCTGGTGAGTGTGTGTGTGACAATGTAAAGTCAGCCCTGTATGGACCCGAATAGGGACCCCCCCCCCTTGGTACTGACTGGTGCCAGTATCTGCCTACATAACACTGTGTTTCTGTCTTCCAGGGCAGGCCAGGGGACATGGGGCCTGTTGGCTACCAAGGAATGAAGGTACGTGGGGCTGGAGGGTGGCAGGCACAGTTTCTAGATGGGATACAAGCTGCTGGTATCCTCATTCTCCATTTTCCTTCTTTCCTCTCATTATTAGGGCGACAAAGGAAGTCGAGGAGAAAAGGTGAGGGTAGAAAGGACTTGAGGGGGTCTTGGTGCCCTCTGCTTGGCTGGAAGCCCACTGCCTATGCACCCAACCCTCCTGCCAGCATTAGCATCCAACAAGAACAGTGGGTCCGAGAGTCCTGATGTCTCTTTCCCTTTGCAGGGCTCAAGAGGAGCCAAAGGAGCCAAGGTTAGATTTTGCACTACTTATTCTTCCCCACTGATGCTTGGGCTGGGAGGGAGGAAGGGTTTTTGGGAGTCACTTCCTCATGGTCCCTTGTTTGCATTTCAGGGTGAGAAGGGAAAGCGTGGGATTGACGGCATTGATGGCATGAAGGTAAACCTTCCCCCACTCCAGGTGCTCTACTCAGCCTGAGGACTCTGGATGCTGCCCAGACACCCCCAAAACTATGTTGAAGCCCAGAACAGAAGCCCATGTCCCACCTGGGATCCCCATGTGCAGGGGTATCTCTGCCCTGGCACTGGGTAGAGTGACAGGGGCATCCCACAGGTACTGCTCACAGCAGCACTTGCTCTGTCTGTCCCACAGGGAGAAGCTGGATACCCCGGGCTACCTGGCTGCAAAGGCTCACCTGGATTTGATGTATGTATTGCTTGGGAATACTTGGAAATGTGCATGGTGTCCTATGGGTTCCTGGTCAGCTGTCCCTCTCCTCTCCTGGAAGCTGCCCCTGTTGCATTGTGCTGTGTGACAATGCCATGTTTGGCTGGAGGCTGCTCAGTGAGAGGAAGAGCTCAGTGCAAAGCAGCAAGCAGCTTCAGGCTGCTGTGCCCAGACAGCCAGAACATATTGAACATATTGGAGGTTTGGATGACAAAGCTGCCATAATCAGACTCACACAGCCCCACAGTACAAGAGTTCTGTGTCATCCCATGTCACTCTTCCTTCTTGCTCTTCATGCTGTGATGCTGTGGGCCAGGTTGCCAGGATGTTCCCCTCATACCATTTTCCGCAGGTAATGGTGCTGGGCTTTTTTTTTCAACAGGGAACTCAGGGCCTACCTGGACCAAAGGGTGATCCTGGTGCTTATGGACCAAAGGGAGGAAAGGTGAGCCCATTGTGCCCACCTCATCCTCCCCAGCTTGGTGGACCGTGGAGCTGCCCTTGCTGTGCCTAGCCACAGGCACAGGAGGAGGTGTGCTTGGCAGGTTCCAACATGCATGAAGGACAAGTGTCCTTCACCCACTTTGGAGATGGAGTTGTTCAGGAAAGGCAGACACCCAGGCTTAAGGGGCACTGTCAGGAGGGATGGTGATTGATTCATTGCTGACCTCCCTATGCTGCTTGGCAGCAAGCCCCTACTGGAGTATGCTGCCTCTTGCCCTCAGTGAGGTCTGGTTGGTGAGAAATGAGCTGTGCACTGCTTGCCCCAGCTCCAAGATATTCCCAAAACACTGAGAGGTTCCTGAGAAATGGTGGCTCACATTGGTGGGGTGGTGGAGGGACCCACTGGGGCTGGGGACCTCCAGGGGACTGTGGAGGAAAGGGGAGATCAGGGCAAGCTGAAGCTCCTGCCATCCACCTCAGCATGGGGCCCAAAATCCACCCCTTGGTACTGATGCGTATTCTTATGTCCTTGTGAAGGGGGAGCCTGGAGAAGATGGAAAACCTGGCCGGCAGGGCATTCCTGGGAGCCCAGGAGAGAAGGTCAGTGAAGAGCTCACACAAGTCCTCTGCAAGGAGGAGAGGTTTCTTCTCCAGCCTTTGCCTCAAAGCAGAGATTGCCCAAGGCTCCAATTAGCATGCAGGGTTTTGCTCTGAAACCCACTGATTTGTCTTTGCTATTACAGGGTGCTCCTGGCAACAGGGGAGAGCCCGGACCCTTAGGGGAGACAGGGGACGAAGGCTCCCCAGGTGCAGACGGTCCTCCAGGAGAGCGGGTGAGCGTGGGCAGGCTGCAGCAGGGGCTGGTGTCCATGGGCGGGCAATGAGGGAGGGTCATGCAGTGATGGGAAGGGTCCTAAATCTGTGTTCCCACCATCTCCTTGCAGGGCAGCAATGGAGAAAGAGGACCCCCAGGCTCACCAGGTGACCGTGGGCCACGAGGAGATCTGGTAACTACTTCCATGGGGAGATCATTGGCGTCTGCTTGCAAATGGTGGCACACTGGGCAATTGGGGTTGGAAATGGGTAGCCAGTGGGCAAGCTTGGCTCATGCACCCGCCTGCCTGGTGGGTGCCTGTAACGTCCCGCCCTGGCACCATCCCCTGGCAATCACACCTTCACACTGACAGTTTATCAGCAGACAAACCCCAGAGAACAGCATGCCCAGAGAGCAGGCAGAGAGCAGTCTGTGGCTAATAAACCAGTTGATGAGAGCAAATCAGCAGAGTGTCCTCCTTGGCTAGTGGTGGGGCTCTGCAGGCAGGCAGAGCTCAGTAAGGAGGGCACAGTGGTAGGCAAGCACCTGGGTGAGGAAGGGAGCACCCTCCCCTTTCTGGAGTGAGTGGGAGTCAACAGGAAATTATTTGTTGGACCTATCAGGGGTGAGTCACCTGCTGCAAGCATGGGATGAATGAAGCCAGGACAAATGGACAAACACGTGGCCAGTGGCAGAGATGCCTGCATGCTTCTGCTGTGTGGGACGGTATCCAGAAGCAGCACCGCAGTGGTTCCAGCACTGCCAGGTGTTTGCTGTTGTACGTCCAGGGCTGAAGTGCCACTCACCTCGATGATGGGGAAGCAGGAGATGGATAATGCTGGGATGGGCTACACGAAGCAAAAGAAGCCAGAGCGGGCAGCCTCCCACTCCTGTTTTCTGCTGGGGAAGCACAGCAGCACCACCACATGTGATGTGTTTGGCAAATGTGTGTGGGAGGTGGATGCATGCCAGTGTCCTGCCATCAACCTGTTCTGCAGACAGTGGGCTGCTTCCTTCCAAGATCAAGCATAAGGCTTGCTAACCTTGACAGAAACACCTCTGCCAGTGTTCAGGGCTCTTTGAAAGTTATTTTATGTTTACTCTTTGGCTTAGACATCTGGGAGCTTCTAGCCTGAAAGCAAGAGCTTTGGATCACCAAGCTTTCAACTACTTTCCCAAAAGTTTTAAGCCAGGTGTGACCGTCAGAAAGTCTCTGAATAAGTCCCATCTCAGCAGGGCTGCAGGCAGAGTAGCACCTTGCACAAAGAGCGTTGCAGTGTGTGCAGTGAAAGTACCTTGCCTCAGGTTTTCCAAGCTCCCCTGGGCAGCCTCGCTGTGCTGGATTCCCACTTGAAACCTGAAGTTTCTGTTAGGATGACTGTTTCTACCCAGCATGCACTACTAGCGCTGTGCCTCTGCTCCCCCCATCGCATGCAGGACCCTTCCCATCCCATGCATGCCCCTGTTTCTCATGTCCTCTGAATATTTTCAGGGAGAGCCTGGACCACCTGGTGACCAAGGGCGGGAAGGACCTCTTGGACCACCTGGAGACCAGGTAAGACTTTGGATTAACCTTCTGAATTGCATGTGGAAGTGCCTGGGGTGGCAGGGAAGCTGTGGTCAAGGGCCCAACTGATACCACAGCATCTTGGAGCAAAGTATTAGCATGTTCCACACCAGGCAGCAAAGCCAGTGCAGAGGGGCAGTGATTTCTAGGAGAACTCAGAACTTGAGCAGGGCTAGAAAATGGAGATTTGGCTACTGGGCTGGGGACAGAAAGACCTCCATGTCATTTCCCAGTCCTGTGGAAACAGTTGTCAACACGTCTCACAGACAGATCTGGAAACTGGCAAGTATGAGCTGCAGCAGTGCACAGAATGTTCAGGCCTCGGGCCAGACACTGCTCGCCTTGATCATGGGAGTTAATTAGATGTGTTGTGAGAGCAAGGACAACCTGACAAGGCCTCGGCAGTGGCCTGACACCCTTGGCATCTGCAGACGGTCTGTCCCAAAGCCAGTTGCTTCTCAAGTCTGCTCACTGTGAGGCCCGGCCCTTCCACTGTGGGGCCCACTTGTTCATGTGCACTTCAAGAAATTAATCTGAGACCCTGCCGGCTTTCTGGAGAACAGAGCTGGATTCCTCCAGCTGAAGGAAGGCTTCTATCCCTTGCACTGTTAAATGTTCTTTCCTCTCAAAGTCGTACCCAGCTCCCACTCAGCTCCTCTGGAGTTGCTGAGTTAATTCTTGATGGAGACTGCACTGTTGGCAATAACCACCATGGCCTTCCCACCTGAGCAAGCATGCTTTGATATCACCCTTGGATGAAGCTCTCTGGTACAACTCCTCTCCTACTCCTGTAATCATCAGCATTTCAATAGAGCTCAAGATATAGGAAAGTACTGAGATAAATGTCCCCACACCTTTGAAACAAGACTTCCCTGAGAGGTGAGGAATGAAGATCAGTGTGTGAGCTTTTGAACTCCTTCATGGTCAACCAACTGTTGAAGAGCCCTGTAGGAGATTTGGAGTGTGGGACAGCCACAGAGAGGCCACTGCTGTGTTCCTGCCTACCCCAGCACAGGCCACCACTACAGCAGGCCTGCCCCACACCACAACCCAGGGAGAAACACTCCCATGCCAAGGTTGGGCTTGCCCAGAGTCAGTCTGCCCTCAAGCCTGCCTTGTGCTAGTGAAGAGTGCCTAATTCTTGTTGAATTGTCCAGATCCTCCTGTCCTTAGCTGAGCTAAGCTGCTCTGGCCACAGCCAAAGAGTACCTGACAGCATCCAGCTTGTTGGACATGACCACAGTGGGAGGTGCCACTGGTCAGAGCGTGTTTATTTGGATGTGTGCATGTAATGGGCTGGTGCTATGGGTTGACACCAGCGAAGGAAGAAGGACCAGAGCTGCTTTCTTTGCACACAGTCTCATTCCAGTTTTGAGGCAGGAGGACTAGGCAGGAAAAGGTAGAGTTCAAGGGGAGCTGAAAGCATGGGAGCTAAAGCTGTGTAAGCATGATGGGCCACCAGGCTGGGCAAGATCCTTCCTCTGGCCTGCCTTAACCAAGGGAAAGGAGAGGAGGCTGTCACCAAGACTATGGGGTATCCATATTCCCTTCCCAGGAGCACTGAACTTCATTCCCTGTCAGAGAGGGAAGTGCTACTGCAGCACATCTGATGCTTCCCCAGAGCAGTGGCTGCCCTAGCATCCCAGTCACACTAGGGAGACTTAAAAAGCAGTTGTAAAGCAAAGATGTTTTTTTCCATAAACTGAGGGAAAAAGTTTTTGTGTGGCCAAATTAAAAATAAATGTGTAATTGGGCTCGGGCAAGGAAAGAACTTAGGCAAACACAAGTGCTTTTCAAGCCATGTTATCTGCAAGCTCTGGCTCTTAGAGCACATTTATCTTGGCACAGAGAAAGAGTTCCTGCTAACCTGTGACTCTGTTTCACCCTCCCTTCTGTCTGAGAGAGAAGCTAAAGGTCAGTGAGCTCATTCCCTGATCTTCTGGGCAGCTTTGATGGTCCATCTCCACATGGCTCTGGTGTCCATCCCTCCCGCAGTTCTTGTTGCACCCAGAAGGAAAGAGGACAGGAAACAGCTAAGGACTTCACAACTCAAGATCCTACATCTTCACAAACCCCATCAGGGCTGCAAAAGGTTTTAACTTGTTTGCTATAGTGAAGCCACCTATGGCCAGTGAGAGCCAAGCGTGCCTGGAATTCAACTTTGGCTGATGTGAATGGTCATAAGAGCCCTCCTTCCCAGCTTTCTCTCTTTTGGGCTCTTGTGCAGAAGTAAGGGTCACATGCCTCTAAGCAGGCTCATGCTTTTCTCATACTACACAGTTTTGAAGTTCTCTGCCACCATCTGTGTGCCTTTCCTTGGAAGAAGTGTGCGTGAAGAGGAGCAGCAAGAACAGCGGGAGGGAACTAAAGCTTCCTCAGCTTGTGGGTGGTGAGAGACAGCAGCTGCAAAGCTGGGCTAGGCTGAGCAACACATGAAGACAGCTCCCATTCCCCAAAATCTTGTCAGTACAGACTATCTTTGTTGTCTCAGGCTTCCTTGGTCATTTTTGGAGCTCATACAGACAAAAAACAACAACAAACGTCTTCCTGCCTTCTTTCCTCATGCCTCTTGTCTCTGAACATCTCTGGCCAGCCCTGCAGCTGACAGACCAAGTGTCCACTGCCCAAATGGACATGGCAGAGTGACAGCTTTGGTCTGTTCCAGCAGATGCTGCCAGGACCCTGCAGCCTCCTGAGGACAGAAACTCCCTGCAGCCATGGAAGGGCCTCCATCAGCCTGGCTGCCATGAGACACATCCAAGGCATGGGGAGAGCCCCCATGGAGAGAGAACTGTGACAGTTTCAGGGTGATATTATCCATCAAGGAGGGACATCAGTGCAATGCCACTATGCAGCCCAGCTGTGCTTCACAGCTGGAAAGTGTCATCTTGCCCCCCCACAGCCTCTTCCCCTCTGGGCCCTCCTCCTGGAGTACCCCCTCACCCAAGTACCTCCTCACCTGAGTTGATCCCCATGAATAGAGCCTTTCTCCTCAGTGGAAGAGACTCACTGATGAGTGCAAGGCATGAGGTGCTGGCTCCCACCCACCACATTATGAAATGAAGGGACCAGCCCCTCCAAGGAGGGGCTCTTGTGACAGCTCTTTGTGTTCTCCTAGGGTGAGCCTGGACCCCCAGGACCAAAGGGCTACAGAGGAGATGATGGCCCCCGTGGCAATGAGGTCAGTGCTGCTTCATCATCATATCTTCTCAGGAGTAGGGAATTGAGGGAATACCAAGAGATGCTGCCCATTAAGATTGTCCACAAATTCCATAGGTCTTGGAAACCCTTTTTTGGGTACAAAGTGAGGTGTCAGCTTCCTGGCAGACATCTCAAGGCATTTTTGGTGGATCCCTAAGGCTGTGACTACCTTTTTCCCCATCTCCCAGAGGCCATTTCAGGTAGAGAGTATTGCTGCACCACAAGTGATGTGGCTTCACTTTGCAGTTTGTCCCTCCTTTGGCAGAAGCTAGGGAAGTAAAACGTCTCCTGTGGCAGGCTTGAGCAACCCTTGCCTGCTGCTCCTGAATGAAAGGGGCTTCTTCTCAGCTTCCAGTTATGTTGCTGGCCTCAATTAGGAAGCAATGGACCAGAGCACTGAAGGTAGCCTCAGAAGGCACCTTCGCAGCTCAGTGGATGGTGCACAGTGCTTGACTCCTTGTTTTGATCCTTCCAGGGCCCCAAGGGATCACCTGGAGCACCTGGGTTGCCTGGAGATCCTGGTCTAATGGGAGAAAGGGTGAGTGGTGTTTGTGGAGACTGCAAGCAATGTGGGAAAGATCTACAGAGGGCTGGTTCCACGCAGCATGGTCCAGGTCAGGGTGAAAAGAAATGGCTCTCATAAACAGCTGAAATATGTTGGGAAAACTTGCAAGCAGCTTTCTTTGAGCATGCACCAACTTTGCAGGCTCAGAGAGCCGTATCTTGGAATGTACTTTCAGCAATGGAGATAATATTGCCCAGCGTTCCCAGCCTGTACTCATATCCCTGGTCTCTGAGAAGCACAGTGTCACCATCAGTATTTCTGGGGCTTGTCCCATCTCATCTTAAAATGAAGAGCGAGAGTTAGTCTTCAAGAGAGGTCCAGGCAACTCATGTCCCAGTGCCCACCACACTTTGTAGAGCACTACAAAGGAGCACCGCCCTCTGGGTGTTCAGCTGGGGGGAGTGGACATGGGAAGTTGGGGGACACAGCACAATTGGTTTCTGCCCCAGGGAAGAAGTAGTAAGAACAGTATGTAGCTGGATTTAGCTTAAAAGAATACTATAACTGTTCTAAACACAGCTCTGTAAGAAGAGCAAGGAGGGCTGTTGCCTCCTCTTGGTGGCTGCTGAAGGAAGGCAAGATCCTTCTGCCGTGCTATCTGAGGATTCAGCTTGTCATCGTCTCATCTACTTCTCCCTTCCTTTCCAGGGGGAGGACGGTCCTCCTGGTAATGGCACGATTGGATTCCCAGGTGCCCCTGTAAGTTTAGTGTGCTGCTTTGAAATCATAAGACCATTATTTATGCTTGTCTGACCTAACACACTTCCTTTCCTTCATTCCCAGGGGCAGCAAGGAGACAGAGGGGACCCTGGCATTAATGTAAGTGTGTTGCTTCCTTCTATACCCAATAGAGAACTTCCTGGCTGGTGTCTTCTGGTGGTACTTTGGCTTGTAGAGCCTCTCTGTCTGTTGTATGTTAAAATGGGCTCCCTGAAACACCCAGAACCCCCTTTATCTTCTGCATGTATCTCCCTCCCTCCTCTACTTCTTATAGAAGTGTCCTGCCTTCGTGCAACACCCAAGGATGACAGAGTGCTCTCAAATGTAGCCCCAAAGCCAGCATTTGGGATTGGAAGAACCAGCTGGGGGGAGCTGGGCAGTGACTATGACAGGGAAAACCAACAAAGGAGATCTCTCCCTCAATAGCATTGACATTTAGTGCTAGGAATCTTAGAGATAGCTCTCTGCCTCCTCTCCAGGCCAACTGTCACAAGGTCTCTGCATCAACCTCACCACGCTACCAACATCCCCTCTGTTATTTTTCAGGGAACAAGAGGATATGTTGGTCCTAAAGGTGATGAAGGAGAAGCTGGAGACCCTGGCAACGATGTGAGTAATCTCTATTAAGCTGCATGACTTTTCTCTTTGAGCATGGTATAGGAGTTTGGGGCTAGATCTGTGGTACTGTGGTTGGTACTGTGCTGCCCTTGGGTCAGAGGCCGTCAGATTTTGTAAGCCTGCAAGCACCCTTTGCTGCTGTGCAGTATCTGGTGGCAAGAAGAGCTCTATCTAGATGTTCACTTGAGATTCTACAGCTTATGGTTAGCAAACCTCCAGCTCTGTTAAACTGAGGTGGGTATCATCACTATTTGGTGTTGTATGCTTCCTGATAGCACCAAAGTTTGCCCTAAGGGACACTGGGAATATCTCTCCACAGGAGAGAACAAACTTTGTGAATTTTCTTTATGTTTCATCTCCAGAACCCAACTGCTGGTCCCAGTGGCATCAAAGGAGCGAAGGGCCACAGGGGTCCTGAAGGCCGCCCGGTAAGTATGGGCTCCAGAAGCATTTGCACTAACCAGCTGGGAGATGGAAAGCCGAGTAAAGTTTCCAGCCTCTGCATTGCATAGAAAGACATTCTGAGTTCTTGCTGCTCTTGTAAATGCTCTCTCAATACTTCTGTTTGACAGGGACCACCCGGACCTGTGGGGCCTCCAGGACCAGATGTGAGTACGACAGGATTGGGGCACTGCTTGCTTGCTTGGTCTTTGCTTCTGGGGGTCACTGCTGGGAGGCTCACGCTCATGGGCTGGGTGGTGCCTGCCCCGTTACTGCCACACTGAGTCTCACTGGCCAGGTTTCCTTCGATTGTGTCAGGCCATTACCAGCAAGCCTTCTCTGCAATGTGAAAACTTCAGCTCTCACATAAGTGGGAAGACTTTGAAAATATTCACAGCCTGGCCCCTCCTCTTTGCTTTGCTGGCTTTTTGATGAATTTGCCCACCAAGCAAGGGAGCTGGACATGCTCTGACCATGGTGTCACAAAGACTCAGGTCTCCCCATTTTGTGGTAAGCTCGTAATAAAAGCAGCCCCCACAAAGCGGGGAAAGGTCCTGTAAGCTGGGTGGTGGTGACATGGGGCTTTCCATGCAGTCTGTTTTGCACAGTCAGTGTAATGGGTACTCTTCACTGCTGGCAAAGCCTAGCCCTGGCCTGCTCCAAGGGGAGCAGCCCCAACTGTACATCACTCATTTCCAGATCAAAATCTGCTTTGAAGGCACAAAAGCAGCAGCAGGGGTGGTGGGTAGCACCACTTCAGAGCCAGGTAGATGCCACTGCTGATATCCACAGAGTTTCTTCATTTCTGGTTTCAGGAGTGTGAAATCTTGGACATCATCATGAAGATGTGCTGTGAGTATCCTGGAATTTCTCCTCCCGTCCTGCTTGGCTCCCGGCTGAGTGGGGTGGCTGCACCTTAGCACCCCTGGTAATGAAGTGCTGCAACAGCACAGGGTGCTTAGGGGTCTGAATGTGAGCTTCACAATTAGCAATTTACTTAATCCCTCCAGGATTAGCACTTTTTTTTTAAATAAGAGTACCATAGTGTGCTTGGAAATAGAGCTCTGCTACATGCAGTGTTTCAGTTCAGAGCATCGTGGTCTGAAAGAGAGAGATTTGGATATGTCAAATAAGAGGGAAACCTCTGCAAATGAGCAGGAGCTTGAATCACCCAGGTTAGGTGTCTTTGCATTTGCAGAAACATAGACCTGCAGTCTGTGGTGTATGAAAACCTTCATCTGCAGCATTTTAATGGTCTCTCTTTCTCTCTCTTCTCCTCTAGCATGCTGTGGTGAGTGTTACTTGGCAAAATCATTCTGCAAGTGTTTGCTAATGCTTCTCCTTGCTTCCCACCCCCCTCCCTCTCCCTGCTCCTTGCCTTGCACTTGGTTTGCAGTCCAAAAGCCTTAAGCAAGGGTACATGATGTCCTTCAGCCATGGGCAAAAGGGGAGCAAACTGAGTCAGCCTCCTCCAGCCCACCAGTGTCACCTCTGTCCTCCTGGGCTGGGCAAATGGAAGAAGTGAGGAGGCTTCTGAGGAAACAGATTTTGGAAATAGTTACTGAGTATTTCATGGGTACTCACAGCTTGGCAATGTTATGTGACTTACAAGGGGTGCTGAGAGAAATGTAAAGGGGAAAATTATTAAGCTGGTTCTTGAAGCTCCTATGTGGCTATTTTGCCACTTAATTTTGCATTGTACTTAGCAGTCCTTCCACCAGGACTAACAGCAAACACCAGCTGATTGCTGTGGTATGCCTCCCTACAAAACATGTTGCTCTGAGAGTAGCTCTGATAGGAAATGCAAGCCTCTCCACACATGTGCTTTGCTGCAGAGTGCACTTGTGGTCCTGTCGACCTCCTCTTCGTGTTGGACAGCTCGGAGAGTATTGGCCTGCAGAACTTCCAGATTGCCAAGGATTTCATCATTAAAGTCATTGATCGCCTAAGCAAAGATGAGCGTGTGAAGGTCAGATTTCCTTCAAGTGCCGGGATTAATTTATTTTCCACTGCAAGTGGAAAAACAGGGAGATGCCTCCACTCCACAAGAGCCTCTACAAAGCTCGGCTTCAAGCATGTAACCTGATGAGTCTCAATTCCCCCTAGTTTCATAGGGAGAGTTTGCAGAATTTGTTGTGTGTGTTACTCTCTATGGGCAACAAGACTCTGCCGTGGCTGTGAACTCTTTCTCCATGTCACAAACCAGACAACTCATTGTTTGCCTGGTCAGTCAGTTTCTTGGTCTCTCCCTTGTTCCAATGAGCACTTCAGGTGACTGGAGTATGTCACGCATGACGTGTGACTTCCCAGGATTCCTGACAGCCAGCCCCCAGGGAGCCTTGCCTGCCCCCAACCTTCAATTAAGGTTACCAATTAAGTACACTGCTGAAAGAGATATTTGCAGCACAAAAGAGCAATGTTATTCAAGTCCTTCCATTTGAAGAGCAATAAAAATATTTACTCTCTGAACTCTTCCCTGGTAACATGCTTGGCATGGGAAATTCTACTTGTCTCTCTGCTATAGAAGAGGTGTTTGGAACTCAGACTTTCTGTAAGTTGTAACTCAACATGGGCTGTAAAGACATGAGGACCTGCTGTTGGGCATGACTGTGGACACGCACAGGTCTCTGGCTGGCAAAGTGCCAGTAAAAAGCCTGAAAGACTAGAGTTGGGCAGCAAAATTACTTTTTAGGAAGAAAAGCATATTTTATTTAAAACATTTATTCCTAACCACCCAATGGTTTGTGTTGAGACCGCTGAGATGGGAAACCTGAGCTTGGGTTTCACTGAGCTCACCTGCATATGCTCCTGCTGGAATAAATACCACCACCAAGGAGCAGCTGTGTTGCCTATCATGAGGATGTTCATAATGAAACCACGAGAAGGTTTCCCAAGCTCTTCAGGACCCCTGGGGGTACTTGTCCCTAACTGGCTTCTTTTCTTCTCCAACAGTTTGAGCCTGGGGAGTCCCGAGTGGGCGTTGTGCAGTACAGCCACAACAACACGCAGGAGCTGGTGGCTATGGGGGATGCCAACATAGACAACATTGGGGCCCTCAAACAGTGAGTCTGCAGGGTCTCAGCACACAGTGCAAAGAACTGACCCAGCGCACCCTACTCGCATCCTCTCCTCCATCTCTAAACCAGCAGCTCCTGCAAATGCAAAGATGCTAAATGCTCTGTAGTGAAAAGCTGCTTGGTGGCTTTGTAGGTGGGTGCTGAGGCCAAGGAATTTGCCTAAAACCCTGTGCAGGCAGGATTTTGCCCTGCCTTGCAATCATACCCATGTATCAGTGAAATATGTATTCCCAGCTGTTCCTGAGAATCAGGGCTTGCTTGCAGGACTTTCAGGCTCTCTGGTGTCTGCTTGCAGGGCTGTCAAGAATCTGAAATGGATAGCTGGCGGCACCCACACAGGAGAAGCCCTGCAGTTCAGCAAGGAAAACCTGCTGCGGAGGTTCACCTCCAACAATAACGTGGCCATTGTCATCACAGACGGACGCTCTGACACACTGCGGGACCGTACCCCACTGACCTCTCTGTGCGAGGTCACCCCGGTAAGGGCATGGAGGTGCAAGGAGGCTGGCAGGGTACATCTTTGGAATGGCCGTCAGTTGGAGTAGCGCAGGATCCCCAGGGGTCTCCATGGTTTTGCTGTCTGACACCAGGGACCCTAGCACTGGAAGCTCTCTCATGCAGTGTCAGGCAGTCAAACTTATGAATGAATTAGGCACCAATGACACATTAACTTCTCTACAGGTGGTTTCCCTTGGAATAGGTGACATTTTCCGGAACAACCCAAACCCAGACCAACTGAATGACATCGCTTGCTTAGGCATGCCAAGGAGACAAGGACTGTCCATTCAGAGAGACAACTATGCTGAGCTCCTAGATGACTCCTTCTTACAGAACATCACCTCGTACGTCTGCCGAGGTGGGTGAAAACCTTCTATGGGGTCACCTGGGTTAGTGCAATGAGCTGGCCCCAGGCTGTTAACCCAGGTCTTGCTCCTCACCCCCGGAAAGTTGCAGGAGCAGCATAGCTTTGGCTGGTGGCAATAAGGAACATAGTAAGGATTGTAGCAGCCAAAGGGTGAGGGATGCAAGCTGCCCTCCACACATAGCCCTGGTCATGCTTTTAAGTTGTACTCAGGTATTGAGGGTAGAGCAATATTCACAGTTCAGTCAATGAGCAACGAGGGTGCCTCATGACTCAGAACACTCTGCAGCAATACCCAGGTTCTAACCCACTACAGGATATCTCCGTAGTGAGACAGCATGCTTAATTGTTGCATGGCAACTTGTGTGAAGTAGCTACAACCAAAGTGAGCATTTGTCCCCAGTGTGGCTCTGTGGGAAGCTGTGCTACAGGAGAAGCAATTTTCCTGGGTGAGTTAGTGATGTTACTCTTTTTAATTTTCTTAACAGAGAAGAAATGTCCGGACTATACCTGCCCAAGTGAGTACCTGCTCCTTTTGCCATAATGCACATGAAGGGGCTGCGGATGCTGTGGTGAGGGAAGTGGTAGCTGGTGTGTGTAGAGACATAGAGATAGAGATATTCCACAGGAGGGAGGCTCCTGGGCTCTGCTGCTGGGCTGGAGAAGGAGCAAACCTGGGATCTCTCATACACATCCCTGCTTATAGCACTTGGGGGACAGGTTGGACACTGGCTTCTGTAATACCTCAGGAGTTTGTGCTTGATTTAGTCCTTGTAGGCTTTAGATGAGACAAATGAGATTGATTGTGATGTGAGGGGAGTGCTGAGCACATACAAAAATCAGCACTGTGGCAGGATATTTGAGAAAGCTGGTTGAAAAGCAAGGAATTTAAGCAGATCCATTTTGATGTCAGAAGAGTATACAATCCTTAGACTCATAGAAACAGGCCAGCCTGGGAAGATGTAGTGATTCCCCAGACAAGAAGGGACAGTGTAAGTCAAAGAAAACACCCGCTACATTAAGTAACTGGACTCATAAACTAAGTAAAAGAAAGAATGAAAGGGTAAAAGGATACGTATAGGATAGCACTGGAGTACGGAAAACCAAAGCAGCAAACCTGCAAAGAATGGGGATTTCCTAAGTCTAACAAAGCAGGAAGCATGTGAGACAGCTGGTGACTTCACCAGCTTTCCATGGAAAGCAGGAGAAAAAAAGCAGCGTAAAAAGCCCTGGTTCTATCCTCTTGCAGTCACTTTTGCCAATCCGGCAGACATCATGCTGTTGGTGGACAGCTCCACTAGCGTGGGGAGCAAGAACTTTGACACCACCAAGAATTTTGTGAAGCGGCTTGCAGAGCGGTTCCTTCAGGCCAGCAAGCCTGCTGAGGACTATGTGCGTGTCTCGGTGGTCCAGTACAGTGGCAGAAATCAGCAGAAAGTCGAAGTCCCATTTCAGCGTAACTACACAGTCATCGCCAAAGCTGTTGACAACATGGAGTTCATGAATGAAGCCACAGATGTCAATGCCGCTCTGCAGTACATCATGGGGCTGTACCAGCGGTCCTCTCGTGCTGGGGCAAAGAAGAAGGTGCTGGTGTTTTCTGATGGCAACTCTCAGGGGATCACCACTAGGGCCATTGAGAGGACTGTGCAGGAAGTTCAACAGGCTGGTATTGAGGTCTACGTGTTGGCAGTGGGCAGCCAAGTCAATGAGCCCAACGTCCGTGTCCTGGTAACTGGGAAGAGTGCAAACTATGATGTTGTCTATGGGGAGCGTCACCTGTTCCGTGTGCCTGACTATACCTCCCTGCTGCGTGGCGTCTTCTACCAAACTGTCTCCAGGAAGATAGCTGTTGACTGAGCACCCAAGTGGGTTTCTACCAGGGCCATGCCTGCTTCTCTCTCACCTAAAAATGAAAAACAACAAGACAAAAAAATTAACAGTATTCTTGACCAACCTGAGGAACTTGCATCTATACAGAAAGCCATAGTGCCACAGCCTGTCTGTGCGCAGTCTCCTTCCTTCTCCACTTTCTTCTCCATCCGCATCTCTGCACTCCTAGCCTTAAGCCTCCCACTTCTGCCCTGTGACTGTCTCTTCCTAACTCCCCACAGCAGGCAAGCATAATTACACCTAGCAGTAACCCTCCTGAACACCAAAAGCAACCTCATCTCTCTGGTTTTTGCCAAGAAAGAACCAGGATGAGGAATGTTATGCCACTAAGGACTTAACTCAGTCCCACAAGATTGATTATACCATTTTTAGATACATACTTTTTTCTTCATTTTCCTCTTTTATTCATATGTCAGTTGAGCACTTTCCCAGCTGACAATGGTCCTAACCCAGTGCTGTGCTTCAGCATTTCAGTAAGTTTTGAGAGGGGATCATTGTCATGGCTGGCAAGTTTGGTTCGTGTCTCCTATGCTGGTGGGAACAGATGGACTTATTATCTGAACCACCTGTGCATTAGGCAGAGCTGGAAGCATCTCTGACCACCTGTGCAGTGCCTCTGACTTCCCAGGGCTGGGTTGGAGGTGGGTGGTAGAGTACACCTCAGTGCTGACATTCCCATCCAGAGCAGGGGGCTGGGTATCAACCAAGGAAAGGTGGCCAGTGGCCACCAGGGAGGGGGGAACGTGAGAAGAAGCTACATAACTGCACTCCTTCACTAACCGATTTTGTGGTCCTACAGTAAAACCAGGAACCTCATAAGTAACCTGATGGCTTGCCTTGTGGTCCAAATGCCATGCTGGAAAATCCCTCTGAGCCCAGCTAGTGTTTTTTGTTTGTTTTGTTTTTTGTTTTTTCAAAAGTGTCAAGCTGTCTATTTCCCAGTGAGCTCTCTGGGAGTATTGTTTCTACCAGACTATCTAGGAGTTAGACACCTAGGCCTATTAGCTCTACTATATATTGAATTAGGGCCTATTCCACAGCCCAACCATGTCAACAGAAAGGCTGCCATTATCTGCCAGGGGCTTTGAATCACACCCTGCAGATATCAAAGGTGCTATCATTACATGGATGATGTGGGCCCTTGGTGTTTACACATTTGTTTCCAGGACCATGCTGAAGATGTGGTTTGGCTGGGTGAGATTTTGTTCAGTGCTTCTGTTGGTGCTCTTGCTATGAATTCATGTGCTTCTGAGAAAGCAACAGTGATTTCCAGGTATCACCGTCATCCCAAACTATTTTGTATCCAGAAATCCATTGTACAAGTTACTTTTATTTTATGCCTGTGTTTTACTAAAATTGTCCACTTCAGAAATTTGTCAAATAAATTGTTTTCCACAATCTCGTTGGAAGCTTGTCTCTCTTGAGTGGCTTAAAATCCACTCAGTGAAATATGGGATATTAGGATCTTGGGAGGACTTTGGCAGGACTTCTCACATAAAGCTATACAGGTTGAAACAAAAGAGATGTACTGCATTTACTTCACATATATGGCTATTACCGAATGCAATGGATTTGAGAAATCCTATGGATTATTTTAATGTATGAATTAGTGTGTTTTAAACTGGTATAAACAAGCTTCTGGTTGCAATGTTTTCCAAAGTCTCCCAACTTGCTCCTAAACTGCACAGCTAGGTGCTGTTGTTTCCAGAAGACTAGTCCTCACTGGTACAGAGAGATGGAGAACATCAGGCAAAGAAGTGAGTCGTGTTTGCTTTCTCCTTGTATCCAGTGTCGACCCTCAGTGTGTCACTTTGTGGGCAGATGGGGATTCCGTTCTACTGGCAGGGCTTGTGGTGGAGGTAGCCAATAACTCAGCAAGCTTTACCAGGCTGGCTGCTCCCTAGGCATTTATTTTACAGCCTAAGACAGCTCTAAAAGATGCCTGTCTTTGGGGGTGGCTGCATGTCCTGGGGGCTTGCTGTGACCTTTCACTCTGCATGCACCCAACGTCATTCAATCCCCAGGTGCTGTTTCCCATTTATATCATGTTTCTATGGAGGAGAGGCACCGCCTCACTGCCTCCCTCATCTCACATTCTCCTTGTAGCTGTGCTCTGTTTTGGACAAGCATCTCAACTGAGGCGAGAGGGCAGGCTGGCAGCACTGGGGATACCTCACTCATGGCTGGAAACTCTGAGGAGTGCCTCTGAAGAAGCTCCAGAAGTTGTTTCATTTCACATGGTGTCCTCCTTCCAGGGATGTTTCTATCAGATGTCCTTCTGTCCTCTCCACAGAACCCTAGGAAAAAAACCTTAATGTCTGTGCCTAATAAAGGCCACTATTGTTACAGCCAAGAAGTATTTCTTAAGGACCTGCATGATTCATTGGTGAAGGAGGGGAGCAGGGCACAAACTACAGGATTACCCAACCGCCTCCAGCATTGAGCTTGCCATGGTGAGATGGCCAGAGCAGAGGGATGGGCAGGAGCCAGCTCCACCATTCCTGCTGGGCAACAAGGAGCAGGAGTGGAGCTGGAAGCTGGGAAAGGCCTTACCCCCCCGGACTCCCTCCCTGCATTAATGGAAAACACATGCCCCATGCCTCCAGCCAGAGCAGCAGGCAGCAGGCTGCAGGCAATGGGGAAAGGGACAGGGCTACTGCTGTTCTGAGGGATGCTCAACTTCCTCCTGGGGGCTCAGGGAGACTTTGTGCCCCTTCTGCCCCTTGGGACATGTGAAAGACAGGAATGTAAAAGACACCTAGGAAAACTTGGGAGAAATGCTCTCTTTTCTTGGGCTGGTTGACAACAATTTGATTGCTTTCAGCTGAAAAATAAAGGGTGGCAGGAAGGATTTTTCCTGCTTCCATGAGCTTTTTCTCCCTCCTCGACCATGGCCTTCTCCCCTTTTATTAAGAGGATGAAAATCCCAAACCAGTAAACACTGGCAGTTTCCGTTTCCAGGCCTCGGTTTTGAAGCATTTGTCCATTTTCCCATGGGAAAAACTGAACACTCTCTGTAAGCTGCCATTTGCCCAGAAGAAGCACCATTTTAAAAAGGCCCTGATGGGAAGCTGACTTCCCCAGAAAGTGAGGACCAGCAGCAACTTCTCAGCAGTATCAACATGCAGTATTGATGTGCATCGCCTTGTCTCTTCCCAAGCTTGTGTGCTGTCCAGATGGGATCACAGAAGTCCTTGTCAAGCATTTGAGACTAAGTTGGGCCCCAAGTGCTAGCCCCTTTTTGTCTTCCATTTCTGGTTCTATTTACTCCCATTCTTTCAGTCTCAATTTTTATGCTTCCATTGCAGGGAAGGTCAAAAATGCCTCTGCCTCCAGGCCTGCTTTGTTAAACTTTGATGTTCTCCAGATGTTCAACAAGGGGTTTATGTAACTATGACAGAATTTGGGCCATATTTCTGTGTTTTCCACTGAGTAAATGCTCCTCATTTGAAACAAAGCTGATTCACAGCCCTTCATGGGAAGATCATGGGAGGGGGACATCACTGAAGCTGCTTTTTCTGTCTGTTGGGACTCCTAGAATACATACCCTGCAAGCAACAAATAAAAAAAAAACAGCAGCACAACAGAGTGAGGCAGCTCCTTTCCTCAGAGGCACTGTTCTGGATGGTGTGAGAACCATCCAGGTTCCCATCCTCCCTGTGGAGGCCATAGGACCATGGTGGTGATGTACCACACAGACGCAGCAGCTTCCCTGGTCTGTAGGAAACCTTGACCGACATGGAGCCCCGGGGGATGGAGTGGGTTCCAAGGCTGGGGCTACAACGTGGAGGTGAGAGAGCAGAGGAGTGATGTAGCCCTGGTGGGATCAGAGCCCAAGCCGTGATGTGAGGAAGGAGTAAGCAGGGAGAGATTGGAAATGTGTTACTTCTGGTAATGACTAAAGGACCCCCTTGCTTTACAAAGAGGACTTGAAGTCTGTGCAGCTATCTGCACATGAGTTTTATTGCTGTTGCTGAAAGTGCTTGAAAGATCCCTCTTCTACCTGGGCTCAACTCTTTCCTTGCTGTTGGTGATTTGGTATCACAGGCCTGTCAGGGTAACTCATCCCACACCTTCAAACCCTGAAGCTCAGACACATTGTTGTTGATGATGTTGGTGCAAAACATCAAGCTGTATCACAATGAATATCTGGTCTAGGATAGTTTTGAATAGTGCATTCAATGTTACTTTTTCCTGTGCCTGCTATGTGTGTAGGGAGCAGGGGAGCTAGCCTCTAGCAAAACAAGTTAATGCTCAAATGCCTCTTTCTTATCCTGTGGTTTGGGGTTTGTTTTAACTATATTATTCCTAAATGTGTTTTAGCTTAAGTTTTACTTTGTTTTTGTCCAGTTGCACAGTTCTTTGCCTTATAAGCTTGTACGCAAACAGCAGTGGAAAGACTGTAACACATTATGAAATACGGGTTACACACGAAACAATTTCTGAGTGAATTCAAGACTGTGCAGGAATATAACCCCGCCACACGCATGCTGTCATCACTGTACATCTTCACGTAAAAGACCTCAGAAGCTGGTGGCCCCCCGTAACAATGCATAGGACACAGGAATATCTCATGGTACAGCTCTGGGAGATGTGCATATCACAGTTCTACTTACTGCCATTGAGAAATAACTCATTTGGATTGTAAGTATCTGTAACTGGACAGAATTAGTTGCTTGTTGCATTCTGGTTAGGCTGAAAGGCATCAATAAGATAAACAGTACATTCTTAGTCACGCACTTCATAGTGTCTTACACAGTATCCTGTAGCCAAGCTTACAGGCAGCTAGCATGCTCTGCCATTGTGTTTCCTCTCAAAATATGACATCACTGTCTGCCAGGAGAGCTGGGTCCACAGTGTATGCTTTCCATACTTTCCTGTAGAAGGAATATGTTGTCTAATTCCTGTGTCACTCCCAGCAGGCTGGGGCAAATCTCTTGGAGCCTGTGGCAGTGGAAAGCTCTGGAGGGCATATGGCAGGAGGGAAGCTGCAGCCAAGTGGCCCAGCAGTTGCCTCTTCAAGAAGCTAAGAGAGGACTCTGAGGACTGTCGATATACCTCTGAAGAGAGTAATTGCTGCTTTTCATTTTCTATTTCATTGTCTTTCTTCTTCATTTAAACACTTTCTTACCCAAGTGACTCTTTGGGTATGAGGAAAATCAGTTCACAAATTGAAGGCTGGCAGAAGGAGTCATTAAGACAGTCAAAACAATTATGGAGAAACTCAAGCCACTGTTAGTAGACTTCTCAGTTTGCTTAGTGACAGCTGTTCTTGCTTGCAACTTGGTATACAACTGCACATTTTCACCTACCTGTTAACCCTGATCTGGGAGGGGGCAATCAGCCCACAGTAGGGCCATTGGAAATGGATGGTATTTAAGGTTCCTTCCAACTCAAGACATTCTGTGATTCTATGATTCCATGATTCCACGAAAGTCTTCAGTTCTGCTAAGAGATGCTATGAATCTGAGGTGTCACAGGGACAAGTTTTTAAAATTTTGACTCCAAGCCAGTCCAGCTCCTGGAAATGAAGCATGACACAACCAACCAGAGGGCCATCCTCATCACAGGGACAGCCAGGACCATATGGAAACTAGAGAGCTGCTCACAGAGGAGATCTGTGCACACTGACCTTCAGACTTGCAGCTGAATTTGGACACAGAGGTCAGGTCAAGGGGACAGCCAGTGCCATCAGTCTACCCCCCACATGGGAGCTGCTGAGAGAGACTCCCGGAGACCTAAGAGCCTTCAAACCTCCTTTAAAGCACCCTGAGAACGACAACACGGTCTTTCCAGTGTAGAATGAAATACACAGCTCAACTCATCCACGTGAAATGTCCACTGGCCCATCATCTCATCAGAGCATTGCTCATCCCATCCATCACATCAGAAACACACAGGAAACACTGTTCGTCTTTGTCCTTCATCCCTCTGGAAATGCTGGTGTTTAACATGCAAGCCATTGAATCAAATGTAAAACACAGCTGGGGAATCTCTTCTTGATAGTAATATATTAAAAGGGAAAAAGAAGGAAATAGCAGAAGCTGAAGGCAATGCAGACACATTCTACCCCTGTTATGCGTCTGGAGAGATTTTTTATTCTTTTCTGGACAAAGACAATTTTTCATTACAGCACTTTTCCTGAGTGAGTCCAAAAGTTTTGGAAGACAAACTATTTCTTGAAGTAAGATGAGTTAATGCATATTCAGGGAAGAGGAGTCCTTCACATTACAGTTCTTCATCTGTAATACAGGCACAGACTGTTCTGCCCTCCAACCATGTGCTGGAGCCAAGAAACCTGCTTTGGACACTCCTTTGGATTAGCATCAAAACTGAAATGCAGCTGAGTCTCTTTTTTTTTTTTTTGATACAGCAGAAGTCCTGTGCAGATGTCTAGCTGCTGTACAGTTTTATGGCCCCTCTCTCTGATGGAGCAGGACTTCTGGGTCAATTCTGTGTACTCTGCTCTGGAATTCACCTGAAATCGACTCCTGCAAGCCTACAGCTTCTCCATCCTCTGAAATGTGACACAAGCACTCACATGAAGGTGTCTCCTTATGCCAGACACCAGCCCTAGAGACCTCTTCCTGCTCAGCCAAACATTTTCTGTCTGTCCTGTTGATAGGATGCTGTGATAGTCAGGCTGGTGAGGTGATGCCAGGAAGAGATGAGGAAGAAAAGAAACAGACTTTCCAACCCACAGGAAATTCCGACATATTGACATTCATTCTTTTGTCTTGGGCTGGCACAAAGAGTCATAGTCCTGAATTAGTCCTACACAATGAAGTTGCCCAAAAAAAAAACAAAATCAAAGATTCTACTTCAAGTCCTTTCATTGTTAAGAGGCATCTCCTGCAATGTGTTTTCAGATTCCCCAGCAACAGATTCTCTAAGAGTGCGAATGACACAAACTTTAGCTAGTATAAGATGAGGTGGTGCAGGTGGTGATGACAGTTTGAACTGACTATTTGGAAAGAGCAGAAAATGGAGGTCCTTCATCTTTCCAGACACAGTGGATGCACACAATGAAGAAACCTCCCAATATTTGCAAAAGAAAACAAAGGAAGTTTTCTAGTAAAGAAAAATAGGAAATTTATAAGACCATCTTTCCTACACCATCATACAACTTGATCTCTCAGAGCATCCACTGTATCAGCCCTAGAAGAGACATGGGCTTATGAATTTGCCTGAAAACTTTATTATTTTCAGCTGAATGGCCAAATAACTGCTTGTGACTCAATGAAAAATTTCTCTGAGCTGATAAGAAGACTGGTGGTGGTAGGGTTTCCTTCCTCATTGCTGCTGGGGCTGCCTGGGGCTGTTTCCATGTGTTATTGAGAGTCTGCATGGCCAATTTCTCTTTTGAAGTTGTCCCATGGGTTAATTATATGCCAGTCTCACCTCTGTGCTGGGAAAGATCATGGAACAGATCCCCTTGGAAGCTATGCTATGGCACATAAAAGACAGAGAAGTGATGTGGCAGAACCCCACAACATCCTTCTCTCCAAATTGGAAAGATGTGGATTTGACATCTGGAGTGTTTGATGGTTGAGGAACTGGTTTCATATTTGTACTCAGAGAGTGGTGGTCAATGGCTCAATGTCCAGATGGAGATCGGTAATAAGTGGTGTACCTCAGGGTCAGTGCTGCAAATGGTACTCTTTATTATCTTCATCAGTGACACTGACAGTGGGGTCAAGTGCACTCCTGCTGATGACACCAAGCTGTGGGGTGCAGATGACATGCCTGAGGGATGGGATGTCATCCAGAGGGACCTAGATAGGCTTGAGCAGTGGGCCCAGGTGTACCTCATGAGGTTCAACAAATTCAAATGCAAGATCTTGCACCTGGGTCAAGGCAACATCCACTACCAATACAAACTGGGGGATGAAAGGATTGAGCATAGCCCTGCTGAAAAAAACGTGAGGGTACTGGTGGATGGCAGCTGGATGTGAGCCAGCAGTGTGCCTTCGCAGCCCAGAAAGCCAACTGTATCCTGGGCTGCATCAAAAGCAGTGTGGCCAGCAGGGCAAGGGAGGGGATCTGCCCCTCTGCTCTGTGCTGCGAGACCTCACCTAGAGTACTGCATCCGGATGTGGAGTCCTCAGTACAGGAGAGATATGGACCTGTTAGCGTGCATCCAGAGAAGGGCCACAAAAATGCTCCAAGGGATGGAGCACCTCCCCTACAAGGACAGGCTGGGGCTGTTCAGCACAGAGAAGAGAAGGCTGCAGAGTGACCTGATAGCAGCCTACCAGTATCTAAAGGAGAGCTACAGGAAAGAAGGGGACAGACTCTTTAGCAGGGTCTGTGATGATAGAACAAAGGGAAAAAGTTTCGAGCTCAAAGAGAGTAGATTTAGGAAAAAGTCTTCCACAGTGAGAGTGATGGGACATCAGCATGGGCTGCCCAGAGATGTGGTGTATGCCTCATCCCTGGAGACTTTCAAAGCCAGGCTTGATCAAGCTCTGGGCAACCTGATCTAGCTGTGCATGTCCCTGTTCATTGCAGGGGAGTCAGACTAAATTACCTTTAAATGTCCCTTCCAACTCTAATGATTCTAGGATTCTATGATTCTATGATTCTATTATTTAATTTTGACAAATCTATTGAGAAAAGTTAGCCCAGGACTTCCTGTCAGTCAGTTCCATCACGTCCTGGCTACTTCTTCAGTCTCGTCAGGGGACAGACAAAGCCTTTTCAAGCACCTCTGTAGTGGCTCAGTAACCCAAACCAGACTTCTGGCAAGGAAAAGTGAGAGCCTTGAGACATTTGTTTTGCATCATTGTCCTAGACACTACAGTGGGACTGAGGCACAAGATGTCTTTATACAGGCAGCTTTTAAATAATTAACTGGGCCAAACAAGCCATGGGAGGCAGTCCTTGGTTTACATGTGGATCAGTAGACTATGTTCAGAGTTATCCATCTTCAGTAACAAGTTTTTCACAGCCAGCATCAAATCATTTTCTAAGCTGAAAGCTGAAAATCGAGCTGGCAACCTGGAAAATACAGGGAGTGTTCCCACTCACAGGGGTAAGGCCAGCAGATCCTTCACAAGAGCAAATAAATTGTCTTTCCAAAGAACTGAGTTGAAGAGGAAGGATGTTCTGCCAGACCACACAGTTGTATGCACAGGAATGCGCCTGCATCACACAAATGTGCACGGTGACACAGATGTGCGTTCTTTCTTGGGGTGATCTCAGGGTCATCCCTGCTGCTGCTACTGTTCTCCCTTTGCCTGAGGTTGTTCGCTGTTGGTTGCTAGGTTGACAGCCTCTGGAAGCTGATAATCTTGTTGTTAATCCCTCTTGTCCTATACATGGGAGTAATGGCTCTTTGGTGTTTTTTCAGCTTTCCAGAAAAAAGCTTTGCCTGTGATATGGCCGGGGGATTAAATCCTACTGGGACCTCAAACCCCAGATGTTGATATAAAGCAGAAAGTGCTTTCTGCAATGGCACGTACACATCTGTTTCATCCAGAATGAACCAAACCTCCCTTAAATCAGAACTCGGATGCTCTGTTCTGCACTGTGTGGGGAGGTTAGCCAGCAATTTCAAGATCCACCTTACACCAGATGTTGCAGGCAAGAGAGGAGACTTCACCACTCTTTGCCTGTGCTGCTACTGCCCCAGTGCTGGGATAGCAAAGGGACAGACTGAAGACAGGGTGGGTATGGAGCACACCTTTTCTGCAAGGAGGGCTTTCTTCATGGCACAGAGCTGTTGTGACAGACCCGAAGTTTGCTCCTAAGGGTTTCCTCTGCAACAGTCAAATCCAGTACTGTCCAACTGGCATTTTTCATGGCTTAGGAGAAAGCAAAAAATAAAAATAAAAAAAAAAAAGCATGCAATGTGAGCACCTAGAACCCAGTTCCTCACTGCTCCAAAAGCTTGGAGAAGTGGTGTCTTTTTCAGGTCCTGGCTGGTGTTTGTCTCCTGGCTCAGTTCTTGTTGGTAGTTCAGACCTTCATAAACATGGATATTAACTTTAAGTGCTTGTCTATAGCTTCTGAAATCCCCACAAATCCCTCTCTTTCTCTAAAGAGTCCAAGCTCTCAGCAGCCTCCAAGTGCTAGCTGCTGCCTCTGAGTCACACATATTTCTGCATAAATAGGAAATTAAGCCCAGAGTGTTTCTGAAGATTTGGGGTTTGTGATAGTACCTCTGGTAATAGAATTATGCACATAGAATCATGTCTTGTTCAGCATGCGTAAGAGCTAAACACAATTGCATATGATATTTTCCATGGGATCTGAAGCACTTGAGATTTTTCAAAGGCAACTTGTAAAAGCAGCACGTTGCTCTACCGATTCTCCAGGGCATGCAGGCCTGGATATGGATGAGGCCATCAGCAGCACGCTGCAGCTTTTCTGGGCACGCACTTACCCAGGCGCAACCCTGGCCGCCTCCCATCTGGCTCTCCGCAGCTCCTTTGAAAAGTGTGTCAAAAGGGCTCTGGCACAGAGAAATGAGAGCATGTGGTGGATAGCTGCACTGAGACCCAGTGCAGCTTGATAGGGCAGCCCAGCATTGTCCCCAGCTCCTGCTGACAACATCACTCTGCAGAGTCTGTGTGCTTCACCAAATGCTTTGTGCTCAGCGTGGCATGTGGCCTACATCCACCTCTTTCCCTCTGCCCTATTAATGCTGCACAGCCCAAGAACACTAAATATGACTTTACAGAACAAAACGACCAGCTCCTGCCTTGAGACATTCCACTGAGAATTAACAGCATCGGGCTGGCTTGCACAGGACATTGGTGCTGGTTTCACTGGCCTTGGTGACATGGGCAGAAGACACCATGCAAAACAATATAGGAGCAAGCAGGGCTCACACAACTTTTCTGTGCAGCACCCATGGGATTCACAGGTCCCTTCCCATGGCTACTTGCAGTACAGGAGGGCTGTGTGCAGCAGCAGCAGCACTGCTCAGAGACATGGTGTGCTCTGAGCTTGCAAGAGCTGTGTGAGCTGGCAGAGGGTCTCTGTGGTTTCCAGTTTCAGTTGATGTCTCATGATCCAACCCACACTGTCTCCTTTGCTATGCAAGACAGTGGTCTGGCCAGCTCATTTGCGAGTATCCAGGCACTGGAAACTTGGTGCTGTCCAGTTCAAATGGAGCTGCTTCCCTCTGCATTTTCGGAAAGGGATTTGGGATTTCCTGAAAATTCAGGTTCCCGAAATATTTTATGTATGCAGGGCCTGGCTCATGAATCATCAGATCATAGAATCCTTGAGGTGGGAAAGACCTCTCATATCACCAAGTCCAACCCCCAACCCACCCCACCATGCCCTCTGACCATGACTCTCAGTGCCACATTCCCACAGTTCTTGAGCACCTCCTGGGATGGTGACTCCACCACTTCTCTGGGCAGCCTGTGCCAGTGCCTCACTGCTCTTTATGAGAAGGAATTCTTCTTAATATCCAACCTGAGAGCACCTGGTGCGATTTAAGACCATTACCTCTCATCTGTGTGTAGCAAGACATTGCCAAAAATGTACCCTGCTGGTAAATGCTGCACAAGTGAGCACTGAGTCACTGTTGGCATTGCCACATCTCTCAAGCTGTGTCACTCAGTTGAGGATGGGCTGCTGCCCAGGTGCTCTAGTAGCTGGTACCACTCAAACAGTGAAGGTACAAAGTGTGTTGACTTATCAGCTTTTCTATATCCTTTTTGGCATAAGTAAGGGAATTCACAGGAGAAGATAGTTAAGCATGAGAAACTATCATACAGCCATACCTGGCTTGCTTACTAAGGACAGAAATAATCGTGTCAGGATTCTCAAAATTCTGCAGGTGCATGGAGTCAGGGAAGCATTGCATAATTCAAAGACCTCTTTTGAAATCCAATCTGTTTTTGATCATCTGTGTTTGATCTCCAGGTAATGTCAGGAGATATTACAGCAGCACAGTTAACAAAGATGTTTGTATAGTATTTGTTGCCTGTTATCAGCTGTTGTCTGTCAGCTTATTAGGTAAAGCAAAGAGATATAACATTATTATAGGAGCTATTTTGCTGGTGACGAGTTGCAAAGCAAAGACATTACAAGTTTGCCCGAGACCATGACTCAAGGCCATAGGAAAAGTAGGAATTAACCTTCCTCCCTTTATCTCCATGTGCAAGAAACTCTAGGGAAAACATTCAGAGTGTTTGGAGACAATTCAAAGCACTGATGTGCAACAAAGTCAAGTTCCAGTTCAGGAACACTTCTGGCTTAATGTTGTGCTTTTTTCTTTTCTTGCATGGCAGCAGAGGAGCACTCTACCAATCACCTATACTGCCCGAATGCAGTGCATCACTGCCAAGTTGGGTGCTTTCACTTATAAGTTAATTTTCAGGGTATTTATTTCCTATAGCTTGAGCTATCCACAGTGAAGTAATCATCTGTGCTAATATATTCGGACCTTTTCATAACAGGGAAAAGGAATAAACATGTCTGGAGTAAAATTAAATGGTACATTTTCAGGCTTTTCAGAGTGACAAACTGGCCCATACAGATCACGTCTCCACCAAAGGTGGCTATTTCAGAAGTGCATGGCTACTTATCATCATAAGCAGACACTGCCATCCAGCTTTGCTAAAGTGTTATCATGTATTTCTCTGAACAGATTTTCCATGAGCTCAGATAGTTGAATCAAGGCTGCATGCACCAGTTATTTACGCTCACTTGATTTCGAGAACCAAATTATAAGCACATGTTCACTGTGCAGTTGACCCACAAATACGGTTTCCTTATTGCTCTTTACTAGCAATTGTTATGTGTTGCATTAGTGAAAAGAGATGTATTACTTCAGACAAACAAAGGGACAGGAGCACCTCTCCTGTGAGAATAGTCTGAGAGAGCTAGAACTGTTCTGCCTGGAGAAGAGAAGGCTCAGAGGAATCCCATCCATGTATATGAATACCTGATGAGAGGGAAGGAATGAAAGGATGAAAGGCAATGAGCACAGATTGAACCTGAATGGAAGAAAATACACTTTTTACTGCCAGGATGATCAGACACTGGCAGAGGTGGCTGAGAGATTGTGTGGTATCTGTATGTGGAGATGTTCGGAACTCAACTAGACATGGTGCTGGACAACTTACTCTATGTGACTCTGCTTGAGCAGGGGTGGTAGACTCAACTATGTGGCTGTGATTCTGTTAGTCCTCACTTTTGTTCTGCCTCCCACTAGGTTCCTGGGGTAATAATAATTTTGAAGAAAAGTGTTCTGCCACCCAGAGAGGCATTACATGAGGCAGAGGAGAGTGTAAGTGGGAACTTCTCCCCTTTGTTGCATCCCCTTGGCTTGGAAGGTGCTCAGGAAGTGGAGGTGGGAATCTCAGAGTAAAGTTATGATCTCTGAAATGGCTCCTGACTTCTTATCTCAAGGTAATTCCACTGGATTTGAGATTACCACCACTGTAGATCACCCAGAGCCTGGGCACCCCATTGCCACTGTGGTTCTGGTCACTGTGTTATGAAGCCTGTGGGAACCGCATGGCTTTTATCTATATGAAAGAGCAGCAGCTTACAGGCGGTACAGTATCTTGTGCTGATTTTGCTGCTTAGTCATACTGCAGTAAATAACTTGGCAGTTGATCTTAGCCTGTTCTTTGCAAATGTTTCCATTTATGGCTGGGATTCTTATTTCCCTTTGCCCCCAGTCACCATGCAGATGAAAAGCCTCCAAAGGGGAAGGCCATAAGATTTACATTAGAAGAAAACAGTTCTGTCTATTCACTCCATGTGGCTAAGATATCTCTTATGGGAGCACACCACTCAGGATGCTCAAGAACTGAGTAGGGATCATTCTGGCCAGAAGCAGGTGCTGTGCTGTCTAGTGATGGGAGCATGGATGTCATTTGGTTATCAATATTTTCCTTGACAGGGGCTGCTGAAGGAGACAGCGGCAGCCGTTTGACCTACCAGTCCCCTCCAGCCACCAACTGCAGCCACGGGCCATACCCAGTCCTTTCAGCAGTGCTGGTGCCCCTGGGGCTGTGTGCAACAGCAGCCAAGAGGGGATCAGGAGGAAAGCCTGAATGCTCCTTGCTGGCCTATGGGACAAAAAGATCCACTTACAGAGGGACACAGCATGTGGGATCCAGGTTCGTTCCATGGGTTACAGATGTGCAAGTTTACAATGTAAGTGGAAATAACGTTCCTGGCTTAGGAAGAGCTTTAGGGCAGATAAAATGGAGTCATGATGTGAGCTGGAGAGAGGATATGCCTGCTGCCAGTGTGTTGCTCTGGGTGGGTCTGGGGCCCTGGGGAAAAAGCAATAGCATACAGCTCCTCCATGTCCTCCCACACCTTATCTTGTTTGCCAGTTCCCCGTCCCCTGCTCTGTCCCCTGCTCATGTGATAGAGAGCTGAGAACAACTGGCAAAAAAAAAAAAAAAAAAAAGAAAGAAAGAAAGAAGAAAGAAAAAAAAAGAAAACAAAAAGAAACAAACAACAAAAACCCCAACACCATCTTTTCCTCACCCACAGAACTGGGTTGGAAAAATCATGGATCTTCCACTGAATGCCAGTCTCCAGAGAGGCACTGAAAACCCTGTGCTTTTTGCTCCAGCTCCGTGGCACTTTCAGAAATGAAGACTGTACCTAAGCGAAACCCAGGCTGAGCTGCCAGATACAGCTTGATGTGGAGGCAAGGAAAGGTGCAATGACTGGAACAGCAGACTGGCAGCTGCCTCTTCCCGCTCTTCAGCAGATCATGGATAACCCCCCCATGTCTGGAATGTTTCCTACCAAATGTTTGGCTCAGTTCTAGGCATTCTGTACAAAAATGTGATTTCTGGAGAAACCTTTTGAAAACAGAGCATTGATTTTTCAGCCAAAGAGCCTTATCTCTGCCAAAGCGGATTCCTCTACAATCAGAGCATTTAATTCCTATAACCAGAAAAGCACTGGTTGTGATCAGCACCTCTGTGGGAAGAACAAACATGTTACTATTGTCTGGACCTACTGATGAACTTCTGTCTGTAGCTCTTGGCTTTCTGGCCACACTTGAAGAGAGGAAGATGGGAGCCACTTAAAATCATCATGTCAGGGTGTAGCATTTTTCACCCCATGTGCAGGGAGGCAGAGGCTGTGTGCATTATCCCATTCTCAAGAGCTCATCACTCTTCACTCAGGCAGAGATAAGAACATGAGAGATGCACAGAGCTGGGGGACACCCCATGGCACTCTCCCAGGATGGAAAGGTGATTGTGCAGACCCGGGATGAATCCTACTCCAAGCCCTAGTGGCCTTGAGCTGGGACCATCACCGTGTCCAGGGGCACCAGTGCAGGAGCTGCTGCAGGCTGGAGAGACTGATCAACAGCCTCTGGAGGAGCCAGCTGATATCAGGAGTGCTTGTGTGGGCTCCTTGCTGGGGACCAGCAGGGTACAAGGTGGAGGACCACTCAAAGGCCCTTCACAGCAAGGGAATTAAAAGAAATGAGGCATGCCTACAGCTGGTCCCACAAGAAAATTCTCCTGCTACAGCGGTTGCAGGACCCAAAGCTGGTAGAGTGCAGCTGGCTGCTTGAGAGAGAACGGAGAAGGGCTTTGAGAGGTACCAGAGGAAGGATATGTAGAGCAGTGGTTCAATTACATTACTCATGCAAAAGAAGTGTCCACCCATGGAGGAACAACACTGAGATTGTAATGAGTGAATGTTCTAAAGGTGTGCATGTCCTGCATAGGCAAGGGATGGAGTTTGTTAGCCTATGGAGCTCTGTTACCCTGCTCCACAGGGACAAGGGATGAAGACTGTCACATATCTGTGTTTAAACTTTAACCTTTGCAGTTCTGGTGTTTTCTAGGGTGAGGACCGTTCTTTTACTGAGTGCTGTTATCCTGCCAGCCATGTTGTCTGGAAGGAAGCATAGAATTTATGGTAAGTAGAAGTTGAAGATGTGATGATGCTGAAGGAGTTTGTAATTATTGTATAGTCAAATACTGGCTTTTAAGTATGTGTTTCCACAGAACATGGACTTCAGGCTGTGTGAAATCAGATAGTGGCTCTGGAAACAAGTTCTTCCTGTGAGCAGGACTTGTAAGTCGGGGACATACTGAAACAGAGACCAGTGCTACTCACTGACCTCAGCAGCTCAGATACAGCAAACCCAGGCTCTAACACAGGTTCAGGTCCTCTCTGGTGTACTCATAACATCCATTGCTCTCACTGCTAGCAGGCAGGGAGGGTATACAGGTTTCTGTGATGCCTGCAGCACCTACGCCAACCACAGCCATGGAGCAGCAAATGTGGACCTGGTGCTTCATGTGCCAAGGGATTCAACAACAAAACCCTAGAAAAGAGACAAGCTTGACATTTGTTGGTAGAGATGAAATAAGGCAGAGGCTTTGCCAAAACCAACTGCTCCCTGCTGTCTCCTGCTGCCAGACACCGGCAGGCCCCAGTTTTCCCCAGGGAGACTTCTGTTCCCCACCAGCCAAAGCAGCCATCTCTTGATGGAATCCATGTGTGGTTAATGAGAGGTCTGGAGAATTTAATCATCCTTGGTCAGGGGTTTTCTGTAAAGCACTCTCACAACCTCCAATTATCTGGATTCTCCAAAAGGAACGTGGGAGTCTGATTTCCCAACAGGGTTTCCAGTGACTTCCACAAACACTTCCTTTCCCTCTTCCCATTTCTAGACCCCTTTAGTTTTGCTTATCTTAAAGTCATGATAAGCAGAGAGGGCCTTGATTCATGAGGCAGGGAGATGTGCAGATATGTGCAGGCTGCTTGGAAGGATGCTCATGTTTGCTTGATCTAATAGACAGTCCAAATGTTAAACCTTGGAATTCTGCCTGAGAGTTAATTGGTGAGTCTGGCACAGTCACTAACACATTTTTTAGAATAGGCACAGATTAGTTACATTATGACTTCTCTAAGATTTGGTCCATAATTCAGGTAAGCTAGTTCTACAGCTGTATAACCAAAGCACTTGGGTGCTTCATTTCTGGACCCTTCAGGCTGCCAGAACAATGCAGTGGAAAACTTCATGAAAAGTGAACAGCTGGTTTCTGGATCCAAGCAGATTAGTTCTGAAGAAACAAAAGATGAATGATTACTTGTTCTGTCTGCTCCTCTCTGTATATTTTCTCTTTGTAGGTAGAGACTGTCAGAGTCTGGCTGTTTGAGGGGCAGAGGGGAGAGGAAGAATTTGTATGTCAAAGACAGTGAGTGCAAGCCTGCACTCCACCTCTCTGGTGTTAATTTTGTTTATCACACACTAAGGCTGGAAAATCTCAAGTCTATTTGGACTGAAGCTTAGCATCTGAGTTCCATTGGCAGTCTTGAGGAGAAGTAGTTTAAACGCAAGATGGTATTTATTGCTAGCATGTGATCAGAATTACATTGTTTGATGTTGAATGTCAGATTCAAATTAATGCTCCAGTGCATTAATTAATTAAAAGGACACAGTCAGTTAAACAGATAAAAGGATACATCTCGGACTTTTAACTTTCTCGCACCCCTGATTTCTTGGGCTGGTTTAAGGTATTGCCATAAGGGAATTGCAGGATGGGCAGTGTACTGCTGTCCTTCTGTATCTCTGTATTGCTAACTCGCCTTGCAGAGTTTTTGTCTCAGTAACATATTTAATAATGCAGTCCGTCAGTTTTGCTTTGTAGGAGGACCTTGGAAGCCAACTCACAGAAGAATCTTTGTTTCAACACTGATGTATCTAATTGTGTTAAATTTCTTGTCTGCACAGAACTCCAGTTGAATCTTTGTAACACTTGGTGCCAATGTTGTTCTCCTTGTCAGTAGCAGCATGTTTGCTGACTGAAGAGGAGAGCTTTATTGCAACATTGTATTTGGCTAAAAGACTCTTTGTTACAGAATTATGCAGTTCTTGATCATCAGTCTATAGCTACAAGAGAGATGAAGTCCTCTAACATTTTAAGTTAGAGCAAAACTTGGAGTATGTGCGTAGGGGAAGACAAGGTGTTACATGCTGTGCCAACAGCACATGCACCCTGCTCTGCTGTACATGACCTGAGGGGCTGGGCCTGGAAGCCAGGAGCACTGAAGTTTCCCTAGTCTCACATCAATACATGGAGAGCAGCAGCCATGGAGCAGCTGCTGGGCAGCTGCCCTGGAGCTCCCTGTGCTTTGCCTGGAGGCACATCTCCTGACATACTCTGTTAGCAAGACACAAATTAGCTGCAAAATGTCTTCATTAGTAGCTGTTCCTGCAGCAGTTTTAGCCTCATGGTCTGGTCATGAATGAGGTCTTGATGGAAACCCAAGCTGTGGGACTTCATGCTTCTTCCAGAGATGCATGATCTTCCAGTCTAAGTTCATTTTTTCCCATCTGGTTCCAGCTGAGTTCTGCTGACTGACGTGCACATCAATCAGCTCCTCTTCTCAACCCTTCTTGTCCTTCTTGCTGCCTGTATGCAGAAGCTCCTCTGTTTCTGGAAGGGAAGAACTATGTTTTCCTGTAACCTCTTTAAGATAAAAATTAGAAGCTTACTGTACAGGTAGGGAGGGACTCAAGGGGAGGGTTTTCAGTGGCTGTACCTCTCTCAGGAAGTACCACCACCAGTATGAATCTGACCTTCTGCCTTCAGTATTGAGCTGGGTTCATATCTGACTGCTGCAGCACTGCACAGCGTGCTGAAGCATCCCAAAAAAGGACAGCCACATTCAGTTCACTGGATCATTGTTAGAATTAGAACTTTTCAAGAAGCTAAACTTAATCCTTTCTTTTGGTATCTATCTTGAATTACAAGTTGCAACATTGAAGGCCAGATTTTCTCTTAGGACCTGACCCAGAGATCCCTAAAGTCTGTAAAAAAAACCTCTTATTGGCTTCAAGGCTTTTTGCATATTTGCTTTCTAATTCCCAAGTAGTCAGCTCTGTAGAAGTGTTGATACTGGAAATATTCATTTAAGACTTGAGGGCAGCAGAACAGTGTAGATACAGAGAAACAAAGCTGGGATTAAAGACAACATTACCATTTCAAATCAACCAGCTCACTGCTGAGCCCTAAGAAGTCCTTGCCAGCCCACCAGGCTCCAGAGAGTAGTCACTCTGACCAGGGCCAGCCTGCTGCCAGCCTGTGGCCCACCCTGTTGTATCCCCACATTCGCAGCAAAAGTTTTTTTCCCTATCTGAGCCCCTCATCCTCCTCTTTTCCCAGGAAAAGGCTCTAATTAATTCCTTTCCTTTCTATTTATGCCTATTACTCTTTGCGAAAAAGTGTCCCCAGTAGATTTATGGCTCAGTATAATGACTAGGCCTTGGGGGAATATTATTCATACGGTCAGCTGAATCTAACAGAGAAAGTCTATATTTTATTTGTAACCTTAGCCAGAGCAGTCATTTTGCAGAGAGGCAGTACCTCCAGGCTCCAGAAGTGAAAAAAAGCGAATGTTTAGATAGAAGTTCATCATCAGAAAAAGGAAACTGAGATCTCTTGGGTCTGTACATGGAGCTGAGGACCTTGGGTGGGACGGGATGTGACTAAGTTCAAAAATGTGCATTTTTTGAACCATCACTGGTAAAAGGCTGGGGGGGGGAATGAGTTTTCCTCTATAAACTACGTGGTTTTTTTTTTTTCTCTTAATTTCATGGAAACTCCACTGCAAGTTTTTCCTTCTTGTTTCTCTGGTGACAAGAAAATAAAACAAATGCAGCTGGGTCATTCTGCTCTTGCAGTATTTCACCACAAAGCTCTAAAGACACAAGCTGTGTGTTTTAACTCTTTTGTTACCACAGTCTATTTAGCTAAAACTCATGTGAAATCTACATAAAGATAGCTCAGGATTACCCAGCAGATACTGCAGCTCACAGAGGCATTCCCTCCTCTCTGGGGCTCTGCCCTGCCAGAAAGCTGGAATGCAGTTGCCCTACTGTGCAAATGCTCTTCCCACCAATTCATCAAGGCTTGGGACTCAACAGTCCTGACTGGCTTCATCGAAAATTGTGCTGCAAGATACAAAAGTATCAGAAAGCATGGACTGTGAAACTGGTAAAAGGGAAAGTATTCTGGGAGAAGGGGCTTCAGTCTCTGCAGACTCTGCTCACCATCCACCCATTCCTGGACTCATATATATCTTTTTGTTCCTGCTACATGACATTTCTGGGAGAACCGTGGTCATCATCCCTTAAGCTAGTACTGAAATGGCTGAGCTCAATGAGTCTCAACAAAAGGGAAGGTTGAGTGGGAATGGTTCCACAGTCCCTTGGTGCCTGTGCACAGGGCTGTTCCAAAACTTCCTGCCTCTTCCATCTGTTGCAGAGCTGCCAGGAGAACCAGTAATTTGGAAATGTACAGCTGGAAGCCATGACTGCTGGCTGGAGTCTTCAGGAAGACTGAGCTTTCAGGTCAGTTTGAGTTGGTCCTTTCCTGTGTTAGTGACCCATCACCACATAACTTATTGCCTGTTCCATGAAGACGGACTTGTCTGACCAGCAGGCAGAAGTGTTGAGCCATAGGGACACTCTAGAAAGGCTGACTGTAGAGAATACACCTGACATTTGATTCTGAAGTATTAACAAGTTTGTAAGCATGGTCTCATTTTCAAAATGGCCAAAAATACAAAGAAGTCTTGCAGCAAGAGCAACTTCAAACAGGAGCTCTGGAGAAATTATCCAATTTCTTTGAGCCAGACTTCTTAAACCGGTCGCAGTAAATGAGATCATCAACAGAGGGAAAATGAAATCTGGAGCAAGGGTCTCTGCACTAGTGAAGTATTAACAAATACTTCAGGAAGTTAATTAGACATGGTCAGAAAGCCCATGCTTCCTAAGCATGACTAGACATGACTAGACATAGACATTTCTAGCCCTGCTAGCAGTCTGGGTCTGTGTTGCCCTGCTGCATGAGGGGCACAACAAAAGCTGGACAATGTCAATGCCCTGCTGGTGATGTTAAGGATGTGTCCTGTAAGTTTCTCTGGAGTTTATGCAATATAGTGCTACCTGAAAGATGGGGAACCACCACCTCTCATTCTGGCTGCTCCTCTTCGTACTATCATGTTGTGATAATGTAGGGTCTCTGGGGCATCATCCTCTAAGGATCTTATATAAGCTCTGGAATCATAGAAATCATCTGAGTTGGAAGGTCCATTATAGGCCATCTAGTCCAACTCCTCTGCAGTGATCAGGGACAGCTACAGCTCCATCAGGTGCTCAGATCCCCCTCCAGCCTGACCTTGGATGTCTCTGGGGCCAGGGGAAAAACACATGGTCTTAGTTCTGGGTCTGCACTTGGCAAAACTACATTAATGCTTGGGGCTGTTTAAAATAAAATTCCAGGAACTCCAAACAGTACTTCTTTATGTGTTAGCAAACAAAACTTTTTGGGTGCACAAATGCTGTGTATAAAAACAGGGTGTTAAGTAAACATAAAACTGCAATAGCATAGGGGACTTAGAAGTTAACATCAGAATGTTAAAAGAGGAAAAAGTATGCAAAGCCTCAAATTGCACTTATGTGTTCATTATGACTTTCTAAACATCCTGGAGAAGTTGGTTTAATGCTTAAATCCCAGGAAATGCTGATAGAGTACGGTATCAAATGGATATTTTCTTTTCCTTTGGAAAGATGTTCTTTTGTATCTCATTTCACCACAGTTGAAGAATATTGGTCTCAGTGGGGGCTGCTGCTCAGGTTTGCATCTTTTTTATGGCTACATGACTGTGTTATGCAGGTCATTGCTGCCTTGGCAATGAAGCAGGCACAGCAGTGCCCGTAAATGCACAGATGTTGTAAAAAGTGTCTGCTGCAGACTATTTGATGAAGAAGAGATGGATGAAGTTTTCTTTAGGCACTTGAAAGAATCCTTACTGCCACAGGCCCAGGTATTCAAGACTGAATTTGACCACTCCACCATCTACTGAGAGGGCAATATGGCTGTGCCTAACAACTGCAAGAGGGTCAAAGGCAATGGAGATTGTTAATGAACAGAGATGGGGAGATGCTCTTTTAGACCTACTACTCAAACACAGGGAAGAACCAGTGAAGGCTGGAGGCAAACTTGTCGGCAGGATTTACAGGACTATGGAACTTAAGATTCTTATGGAAGTGAGCAAAGTAAACATCAAAATTACAACCCCCAAACCTCAGAAGTGTAGGGCTTGCCTGTTTGGGGCATGGAATGCAAACATATTGCCTGTGCATGTATGAATTCAATTAGGAAGCAAGAATTTTCAGAAAACAGCAGCTACAAAAAGGCCTAAATTCCATTGTATGGTTTGTAGTCGATACAAATGCTAAGACTATCAACCACATACTTACAAATATTTGAAAACCAGCACTCATTGTTTTCACTAAGAACTTAACAATTTTGTCTTCGTCCTTGGCTTTCTTAACATATTTCAAGAACAACTGTTGGAGACCAACATATAATGTCACAAACACATGAGGGGTCGATGGAGTTGCAGACAGACAGGGCATGAAGAAACTACAGCAGAAATTTTTTACAGAGAACCATACCAGTCACATAAAATTGTTTCAGTTGTTAGTGATTTAAAACAAAAAATTGTGTTTTATTTGACAGTTAGAAGTCCGATGCAAAAAAAAATGAGCAGATACACAGTGTAGAAAGTAACAACTACACATACCATGAATAACATTTATATCTACTAGAGGATGCAAATCAAATGATAGCCATGGATGTCTGTCTGACTTCCTTCCTTCAGATTCTGCAACTAATCCATGCCCATGCCTGTTTTGTACACAAACTTTTCCAGAAGACTTGCAGTTCCACTGAAAGGAGAAAAAAATAATCCTCAGACACTAGCACTGAGCATTAAGAAAAGGAGCCATGGAGAAGTTAGAGATGGTGAATGAGGCTCTCATGAGTGGAGTGATTCCTTATCTGAACAGACCTCCACACAGAAGAAAGCTCTATGTATAAAAAAGGTTCACTGAGCACAGGAAGAAAAGTCTTTGCCCATCTGGATTCCACTCTGAAAGAAGAAAGAAGATTCCAGAAAAAAAAAAGTTACAAGAATCTTCATAGGAACAAGGCTCTGTATCATGTTAAGCGGCAGAAAAGGGGTTTTATTTGACATTAAAAGGCTCAAATACACACAGGAATTTAAAAATCAGTAGATCCTTCAGTCAATTAATTGCACAAAAGACAATGCTCAGAGGTCAGTGAGGAAGGTACTGGTACAGAGGAAGGACTGGTACAGAGGTCTGGTTTTGTGCCCTCCTCCTTTTTACACTTAGAGCTTTCTTGATGAAACAGCTTCTGTAGGGGAAGGTTCACCCAGAAATTGACATATTTCTAGGATTAGAAGGATTATTTCTAATTTCTGAGATTATTTTATGTACCAGAAGCTGTGTTGATTAGTATTTGCAGGCACAACAGAGCTTGGAAACAGCAGCGAAGTAAGCAAAACTAAATGGCCTGAGAATACAGCATGTGCTGGTTTACCCAGATGTGAGGTATTTGCTTAGACATCTGGTATGCTGCCTGGTAATTCTGTTCCCAGAAGGTGGACCTCTGCTCTTCACAAAAGATGCTTAAGGGGAAAAATGACCCTCCCACTTGGAGCTGCAGCAGTGCCCCTGAAAAAAGATGGCCCCATGAAATCCTTCTTTGGCCTTCCAAAAATTAGTGGCTGGCAATGCTGCCTGTGGTGGGGAGCATTCAAACTTGATGACCTCGAGGTCCCTTCCAACCCAAGCCATTCTATGACTCTGTGATTCTATGAAGTTCCTTTTCTCTCGCATAAGCTTATTCTTCAGTGCCCTGTTGCTTCAGAGTGATTTCCGTTTGTGCCGAGGTGCTTTGAGATAGGGATATAAAACTTTCACTTATGGATGTGGTTCCTACAGGTGTTGCTTGAGCTCTCCTGATGAATCGTAGAATCACTCAGGTTGGAAAAGACTTTTAAGATCACTGAGTCCAACCTCAACCCACACCCACCATGCCCACTGCCCCTGTCCCTCAGTGCCACATCTCCACAGTTCTGGAACACTTCTAGGGATGGAGACCCCACCGCTTCCCTGGACAGCCTGTGCCAGTGCCTCATCACTACTTACGAGAGGAAAAGTTTCCTAAAGAGCAACCAGAACCTCTCCTGGCGCAACTTAAGGTGTTTAGTTATTGTCCTGTCACTAGTTACCTTGGCCCTTCTCTTGCTGTTAATATATTTGTAAAAACATTTTTAATTAGCAGTGGTAGCCAGAGAAAGTTAACTTTGATTTCCCCATTGCAGGCTATCTGGTCTGCTGGCCGTAGCCTGCCTCTGGTCCCTTCACACTCTTCAGGGTCTGGAGACAGAGGGGCATGGCTCAGCGGGTAGTGTGCTACGTTCCTGAAAGTCCTTGTTTTGTTGGGATACTTCCCCTATTTTTCATTTAATGGAGCTAAACATTGCTTGTAATATGAAAGGAAGGAAGGAAGGAAGGAAGGAAGGAAGGAAGGAAGGAAGGAAGGAAGGAAGG